>NC_092728.1:25635997-25844337 GCF_047496885.1 Scyliorhinus torazame
AGAGAGAGACGCCGACAGAGAGACAGAGACACGCCGAGAGAGAGAGAGAGACACGCCGAGAGAGAGACGCCGACAGAGAGACAGAGACACGCCGAGAGAGAGACGCCGAGAGAGAGACGCCGAGAGAGACACGCCGACAGAGAGACAGAGACACGCCGAGAGAGAGACGCCGACAGAGAGAGAGAGACACGCCGAGAGAGAGAGAGAGAGACACGCCGAGAGAGAGACGCCGACAGAGAGACAGAGACACGCCGAGAGAGAGAGAGAGACACGCCGAGAGAGAGAGAGAGAGAGACGCCGACAGAGAGACAGAGACACGCCGAGAGAGAGAGAGACACGCCGAGAGAGAGACAGAGACACGCCGAGAGAGAGAGAGAGAGAGACGCCGACAGAGAGACGCCGACAGAGAGACAGAGACACGCCGAGAGAGAGAGAGAGACGCCGACAGAGAGACAGAGACACGCCGAGAGAGAGAGAGAGAGAGACGCCGACAGAGAGACGCCGACAGAGAGACAGAGACACGCCGAGAGAGAGAGAGAGACACGCCGAGAGAGAGAGAGACGCCGACAGAGAGACAGAGACACGCCGAGAGAGAGAGAGACACGCCGAGAGAGAGAGAGAGAGACGCCGACAGAGAGAGAGACAGAGACACGCCGAGAGAGAGAGAGAGAGAGACGCCGACAGAGAGACGCCGACAGAGAGACAGAGACACGCCGAGAGAGAGAGAGAGACACGCCGAGAGAGAGAGAGACGCCGACAGAGAGACAGAGACACGCCGAGAGAGAGAGAGAGAGACGCCGAGAGAGAGACGCCGACAGAGAGACAGAGACACGCCGAGAGAGAGACGCCGAGAGAGAGACGCCGAGAGAGAGACGCCGAGAGAGACACGCCGACAGAGAGACGCCGACAGAGAGACAGAGACACGCCGAGAGAGAGACGCCGAGAGAGAGACGCCGAGAGAGACACGCCGACAGAGAGACGCCGACAGAGAGACAGAGACACGCCGAGAGAGAGACGCCGACAGAGAGACAGAGACACGCCGAGAGAGAGACGCCGAGAGAGAGACGCCGACAGAGAGACAGAGACACGCCGACAGAGAGACGCCGAGAGAGAGACGCCGAGAGAGAGAGACGCCGACAGAGAGACAGAGAAACGCCGAGAGAGAGACGCCGACAGAGAGACAGAGAAACGCCGAGAGAGAGACGCCGACAGAGAGACGCCGAGAGAGTGAGAGGGAGACACGCTGACAGAGAGACAGACACGCCGAGAGAGCGAGAGAGACACGCCGACAGAGAGAGAGACACGCCGAGAGAGAGAGACGCCGAGAGAGAGACGCCGACAGAGAGACAGAGACACGCCGAGAGAGAGAGACACGCCGAGAGAGAGACGCCGAGAGAGAGACGCCGACAGAGAGAGAGAGAGACGCCGAGAGAGAGAGAGAGAGACGCCGAGAGAGAGAGAGAGAGACGCCGAGAGAGAGAGAGAGAGACGCCAAGAGAGAGAGAGAGAGACGCCGAGAGAGAGAGAGAGAGACGCCGAGAGAGAGAGAGAGAGACGCCGAGAGAGAGAGAGAGACGCCGAGAGAGAGAGAGACACGCCGACAGTGAGAGAGACACGCCGAGAGAGAGAGAGAGAGACGCCGAGAGAGAGACGCCGACAGAGAGACAGAGACACGCCGAGAGAGAGAGAGAGAGACGCCGAGAGAGAGAGAGAGAGACGCCGACAGAGAGACAGAGACACACCGAGAGAGAGAGACGCCGAGAGAGAGACGCCGACAGAGAGACAGAGACACGCCGAGAGAGAGAGAGAGACACGCCGAGAGAGAGAGAGAGACACGCCGAGAGAGAGAGAGACGCCGACAGAGAGACAGAGACACGCCGAGAGAGAGACGCCGACAGAGAGACAGAGACACGCCGAGAGAGAGAGAGAGACACGCCGAGAGAGAGAGAGAGAGACGCCGAGAGAGAGACGCCGACAGAGAGACAGAGACACGCCGAGAGAGAGAGAGAGACACGCCGAGAGAGAGAGAGAGACACGCCGAGAGAGAGACGCCGACAGAGAGACAGAGACACGCCGAGAGAGAGAGAGAGAGAGACGTCGAGAGAGAGAGAGAGAGACGCCGAGAGAGAGAGACGCCGACAGAGAGACAGAGACACGCCGAGAGAGAGAGAGAGAGAGACGCCGAGAGAGAGAGAGAGAGACGCCGAGAGAGAGAGACGCCGACAGAGAGACAGAGACACGCCGACAGAGAGACGCCGAGAGAGAGAGAGACACGCCGACAGCGAGAGAGAGACGCCGACAGCGAGAGAGGGACACGCCGACAGAGAGAGAGAGCGAGACACGCCGACAGAGAGAGAGAGATGCCGACAGAGTGAGAGACGCCGACAGAGAGAGAGAGAGAGACGCCGACAGAGAGAGAGAGAGAGACGCCGACAGAGAGAGAGAGAGAGACGCCGACAGAGAGAGAGAGAGACGCCGACAGAGAGGGAGAGAGAGACGCCGACAGAGAGAGAGAGAGAGACGCCGACAGCGCATGAGAGACGCCGACAGCGAGAGAGAGAGAGACGCCGACAGAGAGAGAGAGAGACGCCGACAGAGAGAGCGAGAGAGAGCCGCCGACAGAGAGGGAGAGAGAGACGCCGACAGAGAGAGAGAGAGAGAGACGCCGACAGCACGTGAGAGACGCCGACAGCGAGAGAGAGACACGCCGACAGAGAGAGAGAGAGAGACACGCCGACAGAGAGAAAGAGACGCCGACAGAGAGAGAGAGAGAGACGCCGACAGAGAAAGAGAGAGATGCCGACAGAGGGACAGAGAGAGACGCCGAAAGCGAGAGAGAGACGCTGAGAGAGAGAGAGAGAGTCACGACGACAGAGAGAGAGAGACACGCCCAGAGAGAGAGAGAGACGCCGACGGAGAGAGAGACACACAACGACAGAGAGAGACACGACGACAGAGAGAGAGAGAGAGACACGACGACAGAGAGAGAGAGAGAGACACAACGACAGAGCGAGACAGACACGCCGACAGAGAGAGAGAGAGACACGGCGACAGAGAGAGAGAGAGACACGCTGACAGAGAGAGAGAGACGCTGACAGAGGGAGAGAGAGAGAGACGCTGACAGAGAGAGAGAGAGAGACACTGACAGAAAGAGAGAGAGAGAGATGCTGACGGAGAGAGAGACACGCCGAGAGAGAGAGACACGCTGACAGAAAGAGAGAGAGAGACACGCCGACAGAGAGAGAGAGACACGCCGACAGAGAGAGAGTGACACGCCGACAGAGAGAGAGAGACACGCCGACAGAGAGAGAGAGAGAGAGGCGCCGATAGAGAGAGAGAGGCGCCGACGGAGAGGGAGACGCCGACAGAGAGGGAGAGAGAGACGCCGACAGAGAGGGAGAGAGACACACCGACAGAGGTAGAGAGAGACACGCTGCCAGAGAGAGAGAGACACGCCGACAGAGGTAGAGAGAGACACACCGACAGAGAGAGAGACACGCTGCCAGAGAGAGAGAGACACGCCGACAGAGAGAGAGAGACACGCCGACAGAGAGAGAGAGAGAGAGATGCCGACAGAGAGGGACTGGGAGACGCCGACAGAGAGAGACACACCGACAGAGAGAGAGAGGCGCCTACAGAGAGAGAGAGACGCCGACAGAGAGAGAGAGACGCCGACAGAGAGAGAGAGAGACACACCGACAGAGAGAGAGAGAGACACACGCCGACAGAGAGAGAGAGAGAGACACGCCGAGAGAGAGAGAGAGGCGCCGGCAGAGAGAGAGAGAGAGAGAGACGCTGACAGAGAAAGTGAGATACACTCCGACAGAGAGAAAGCGACAGGCTGACCAGAGAGAGAGAGACGCCGACAGAGAGAGAGACGCCGACAGAGAGAGTGAGAGACACCGACAGAGAGATAGAGAGAGATGCTGACAGAGGGAGCGAGAGAGACGCCGACAGAGTGAGAGACGCCGACAGAGAGAGTGAGAGACGCCGACAGAGAGAGAGAGAGAGATGCCGACAGAGGGACAGAGAGATACGCCGACAGAGAGAGAGATACGCCGACAGAGAGAGAGAGAGACGCCGACAGAGAGAGAGAGACGCCGACAGAGAGAGAGACGCCGACAGAGAGAGAGAGAGACGCCGACAGAGAGAGAGATACGCCGACAGAGAGAGAGAGACGCCGACAGAGAGAGACGCCGACAGAGAGAGACACTGACAGAGAGAGAGAGACACGAAGACAGAGAGAGAGAGACACGACGACAGAGAGAGAGTGACACGACGACAGAGAGTGAGAGACACGACGAGAGAGAGAGAGAGACACGACGACAGAGCGAGAGAGACACGCCGACAGAGCGAGAGAGACACGCCTACCGAGAGAAGAGACACCAACAGAGACAGAGACATGCTGACAGAGAGAGAGACGCTGACAGAGAGAGAGAGAGTGACGCCGACAGAAAGAGAGAGAGACACGCTGACGGAGAGACAGAGACACGCCGAGAGAGAGAGACACGCTGACAGTGATACAGAGACAAGCTGACCGAGAGAGAGAGAGACACGCCGAGAGAGAGAGAGAGAGAGACGCCGACAGAGAGACAGAGACACGCCGAGAGAGAGAGAGAGACACGCCGAGAGAGAGACAGAGACACGCCGAGAGAGAGACAGAGACACGCCGAGAGAGAGAGACGCCGACAGAGAGACAGAGACACGCCGAGAGAGAGAGACGCCGACAGAGAGACAGAGACACGCCGAGAGAGAGAGATTGAGAGACGCCGACAGAGAGACAGAGACACGCCGAGAGAGAGAGAGACACGCCGAGAGAGAGAGAGAGAGACGCCGACAGAGAGACAGAGACACGCCGAGAGAGAGAGAGAGAGAGACGCCGACAGAGAGACAGAGACACGCCGAGAGAGAGAGAGAGAGAGACGCCGACAGAGAGACAGAGACACGCCGAGAGAGAGAGAGAGACACGCCGAGAGAGAGAGAGAGAGAGACGCCGACAGAGAGACAGAGACACGCCGAGAGAGAGAGAGAGAGAGACGCCGACAGAGAGACAGAGACACGCCGAGAGAGAGAGAGAGAGAGACGCCGACAGAGAGACAGTGACACGCCGAGAGAGAGAGAGAGACACGCCGAGAGAGAGAGAGAGAGAGAGAGACACCGACAGAGAGACGCCGACAGAGAGACAGAGACACGCCGAGAGAGAGAGAGAGACACGCCGAGAGAGAGAGAGAGAGAGACGCCGACAGAGAGACAGAGACACGCCGAGAGAGAGACGCCGACAGAGAGACAGAGACACGCCGAGAGAGAGAGAGAGACACGCCGAGAGAGAGAGAGAGAGACGCCGACAGAGAGACAGAGACACGCCGAGAGAGAGAGAGAGAGAGAGACGCCGAGAGAGAGACGCCGACAGAGAGACAGAGACACGCCGAGAGAGAGAGAGAGAGAGACGCCGACAGAGAGACGCCGAGAGAGTGAGAGGGAGACACGCCGACAGAGAGAGACAGACACGCCGACAGAGAGAGACGCCGAGAGAGAGAGAGAGACACGCCGACAGAGAGAGAGAGACACGCCGACAGAGAGAGACGCCGAGAGAGAGAGAGAGACACGCCGACAGAGAGAGAGAGACACGCCGAGAGAGAGAGAGAGAGACGCCGAGAGAGAGACGCCGACAGAGAGACAGAGACACGCCGAGAGAGAGACGCCGACAGAGAGAGAGAGACACGCCGAGAGAGAGACAGAGACACGCCGAGAGAGAGACGCCGACAGAGACACGCCGAGAGAGAGACGCCGACAGAGAGACAGAGACACGCCGAGAGAGAGAGAGAGACACGCCGAGAGAGAGAGAGAGAGAGACGCCGACAGAGAGACAGAGACACGCCGAGAGAGAGAGAGACACGCCGAGAGAGAGAGAGAGACACGCCGAGAGAGAGAGAGAGAGACGCCGAGAGAGAGACGCCGAGAGAGAGACGCCGACACGCCGAGAGAGAGACGCCGAGAGAGAGACGCCGAGAGAGAGACGCCGACAGAGAGACAGAGACACGCCGACAGAGAGACGCCGACAGAGAGACGCCGAGAGAGAGAGACGCCGACAGAGAGACAGAGAAACGCCGAGAGAGAGACGCCGACAGAGAGACAGAGAAACGCCGAGAGAGAGACGCCGACAGAGAGACAGAGAAACGCCGAGAGAGAGACGCCGACAGAGAGAGAGAGACACCGAGAGAGAGACGCCGACAGAGAGACAGAGACACGCCGAGAGAGAGAGAGAGAGACGCCGAGAGAGAGAGAGAGAGACGCCGACAGAGAGAGAGAGAGACGCCGACAGAGAGAGAGACACGCCGAGAGAGAGAGAGAGAGACGCCGAGAGAGAGAGAGAGAGACGCCGAGAGAGAGAGAGAGAGAGACGCCGAGAGAGCGAGAGAGAGAGAGAGAGACGCCGACAGAGAGACAGAGACACCCCGAGAGAGAGAGAGAGAGAGACGCCGAGAGAGAGAGAGAGAGACGCCGAGAGAGCGAGAGAGACACGCCGACAGAGAGAGAGACACGCCGAGAGAGAGAGAGAGAGACGCCGAGAGAGAGACGCCGACAGAGAGACAGAGACACGCCGAGAGAGAGAGAGAGAGACGCCGAGAGAGAGAGAGAGAGACGCCGAGAGAGAGAGAGAGACGCCGAGAGAGAGAGAGAGACGCCGAGAGAGAGAGAGAGAGAGAGAGAGAGACGCCGACAGAGAGAGAGAGAGAGACGCCGAGAGAGAGACACGCCGAGAGAGAGACAGAGACACGCCGAGAGAGAGAGAGAGAGACGCCGAGAGAGAGAGAGAGAGACGCCGACAGAGAGACAGAGACACGCCGAGAGAGAGAGACGCCGAGAGAGAGACGCCGACAGAGAGACAGAGACACGCCGAGAGAGAGAGAGAGACGCCGACAGAGAGAGAGAGAGAGACACGCCGAGAGAGAGAGAGAGACACGCCGAGAGAGAGAGAGAGACGCCGAGAGAGAGACGCCGACAGAGAGACAGAGACAGGCCGAGAGAGAGAGAGAGACACGCCGAGAGAGAGACACGCCGAGAGAGAGAGAGAGAGACGCCGAGAGAGAGAGAGAGAGACGCCGACAGAGAGACAGAGACACGCCGAGAGAGAGAGAGAGAGAGACGCCGAGAGAGAGAGAGAGAGACGCCGAGAGAGAGAGACGCCGACAGAGAGACAGAGACACGCCGACAGAGAGACGCCGAGAGAGAGAGAGACACGCCGACAGCGAGAGAGAGACGCCGACAGCGAGAGAGGGACACGCCGACAGAGAGAGAGAGCGAGACACGCCGACAGAGAGAGAGAGATGCCGACAGAGTGAGAGACGCCGACAGAGAGAGAGAGAGAGACGCCGACAGAGAGAGAGAGAGAGACGCCGACAGAGAGAGAGAGAGAGACGCCGACAGAGAGAGAGAGAGACGCCGACAGAGAGGGAGAGAGAGACGCCGACAGAGAGAGAGAGAGAGACGCCGACAGCGCATGAGAGACGCCGACAGAGAGAGAGAGAGACGCCGACAGAGAGAGCGAGAGAGAGCCGCCGACAGAGAGGGAGAGAGAGACGCCGACAGAGAGAGAGAGAGAGAGACGCCGACAGCACGTGAGAGACGCCGACAGCGAGAGAGAGACACGCCGACAGAGAGAGAGAGAGAGACACGCCGACAGAGAGAAAGAGACGCCGACAGAGAGAGAGAGAGAGACGCCGACAGAGAAAGAGAGAGATGCCGACAGAGGGACAGAGAGAGACGCCGAAAGCGAGAGAGAGACGCTGAGAGAGAGAGAGAGAGTCACGACGACAGAGAGAAAGAGACGCCGACAGAGAGAGAGAGAGAGACGCCGACAGAGAAAGAGAGAGATGCCGACAGAGGGACAGAGAGAGACGCCGAAAGCGAGAGAGAGACGCTGAGAGAGAGAGAGAGAGACACGCCGACAGAGAGAAAGAGACGCCGACAGAGAGAGAGAGAGAGACGCCGACAGAGAAAGAGAGAGATGCCGACAGAGGGACAGAGAGAGACGCCGAAAGCGAGAGAGAGACGCTGAGAGAGAGAGAGAGAGTCACGACGACAGAGAGAGAGAGACACGCCCAGAGAGAGAGAGAGACGCCGACGGAGAGAGAGACACACAACGACAGAGAGAGACACGACGACAGAGAGAGAGAGAGAGACACGACGACAGAGAGAGAGAGAGAGACACAACGACAGAGCGAGACAGACACGCCGACAGAGAGAGAGAGAGACACGGCGACAGAGAGAGAGAGAGACACGCTGACAGAGAGAGAGAGACGCTGACAGAGGGAGAGAGAGAGAGACGCTGACAGAGAGAGAGAGAGAGACACTGACAGAAAGAGAGAGAGAGAGATGCTGACGGAGAGAGAGACACGCCGAGAGAGAGAGACACGCTGACAGAAAGAGAGAGAGAGACACGCCGACAGAGAGAGAGAGACACGCCGACAGAGAGAGAGTGACACGCCGACAGAGAGAGAGAGACACGCCGACAGAGAGAGAGAGAGGCGCCGATAGAGAGAGAGAGGCGCCGACGGAGAGGGAGACGCCGACAGAGAGGGAGAGAGAGACGCCGACAGAGAGGGAGAGAGACACACCGACAGAGGTAGAGAGAGACACACCGACAGAGAGAGAGACACGCTGCCAGAGAGAGAGAGACACGCCGACAGAGAGAGAGAGACACGACGACAGAGAGAGAGAGATGCCGACAGAGAGGGACTGGGAGACGCCGACAGAGAGTGAGAGACACACCGACAGAGAGAGAGAGAGACACACGCCGACAGAGAGAGAGAGAGAGACACGCCGAGAGAGAGAGAGAGGCGCCGGCAGAGAGAGAGAGACGCTGACAGAGAAAGTGAGATACACTCCGACAGAGAGAAAGCGACAGGCTGACCAGAGAGAGAGAGACGCCGACAGAGAGAGAGACGCCGACAGAGAGAGTGAGAGACACCGACAGAGAGATAGAGAGAGATGCTGACAGAGGGAGCGAGAGAGACGCCGACAGAGTGAGAGACGCCGACAGAGAGAGTGAGAGACGCCGACAGAGAGAGAGAGAGAGAGAGATGCCGACAGAGGGACAGAGAGATACGCCGACTGAGAGAGAGACGCCGACAGAGAGAGAGAGAGAGACGCCGACAGAGAGAGAGACGCCGACAGAGAGAGTGAGAGACACCGACAGAGAGATAGAGAGAGATGCTGACAGAGGGAGCGAGAGAGACGCCGACAGAGTGAGAGACGCCGACAGAGAGAGTGAGAGACGCCGACAGAGAGAGAGAGAGAGAGAGATGCCGACAGAGGGACAGAGAGATACGCCGACAGAGAGAGAGATACGCCGACAGAGAGAGAGAGAGACGCCGACAGAGAGAGAGAGACGCCGACAGAGAGAGAGACGCCGACAGAGAGAGAGAGAGACGCCGACAGAGAGAGAGATACGCCGGCAGAGAGAGAGAGACGCCGACAGAGAGAGACGCCGACAGAGAGAGACACGAAGACAGAGAGAGAGAGACACGACGACAGAGAGAGAGTGACACGACGACAGAGAGTGAGAGACACGACGAGAGAGAGAGAGAGACACGACGACAGAGCGAGAGAGACACGCCGACAGAGAGAGAGAGACACGCCTACCGAGAGAAGAGACACCAACAGAGACAGAGACATGCTGACAGAGAGAGAGACGCTGACAGAGAGAGAGAGAGAGTGACGCCGACAGAAAGAGAGAGAGACACGCTGACCGAGAGACAGAGACACGCCGAGAGAGAGAGAGAGAGAGACGCCGACAGAGAGACAGAGACACGCCGAGAGAGAGAGAGACACGCCGAGAGAGAGAGATTGAGAGACGCCGACAGAGAGACAGAGACACGCCGAGAGAGAGAGAGAGAGAGACGCCGACAGAGAGACAGAGACACGCCGAGAGAGAGAGAGAGAGAGACGCCGACAGAGAGACAGAGACACGCCGAGAGAGAGAGACGCCGACAGAGAGAGAGAGACGCCGAGAGAGTGAGAGGGAGACACGCCGAGAGAGAGAGAGAGACACGCCGAGAGAGAGAGAGAGAGAGACGCCGACAGAGAGACGCCGACAGAGAGACAGAGACACGCCGAGAGAGAGAGAGAGACACGCCGAGAGAGAGAGAGAGAGAGACACGCCGAGAGAGAGAGAGAGACACGCCGAGAGAGAGACGCCGACAGAGAGACAGAGACACGCCGAGAGAGAGAGAGAGACACGCCGAGAGAGAGAGAGAGAGAGAGAGACGCCGACAGAGAGACGCCGAGAGAGTGAGAGGGAGACACGCTGACAGAGAGAGACAGAGACGCCGAGAGAGAGAGAGAGACACGCCGACAGAGAGAGAGAGACACGCCGAGAGAGAGAGAGAGAGACGCCGAGAGAGAGACGCCGACAGAGAGACAGAGACACGCCGAGAGAGAGAGAGAGAGACGCCGAGAGAGAGAGAGAGACGCCGAGAGAGAGAGAGACGCCGACAGAGAGACAGAGACACGCCGAGAGAGAGAGAGAGAGACGCCGACAGAGAGACAGAGACACGCCGAGAGAGAGAGAGAGAGACGCCGAGAGAGAGACGCCGACAGAGAGACAGAGACACGCCGAGAGAGAGAGACGCCGACAGAGAGACAGAGACACGCCGAGAGAGAGAGAGAGAGACGCCGACAGAGAGAGAGAGACGCCGAGAGAGAGAGAGAGAGAGACGCCGAGAGAGAGAGAGAGAGACGCCGAGAGAGAGACGCCGACAGAGAGAGAGAGAGACACGCCGAGAGAGAGAGAGAGAGACGCCGAGAGAGAGAGAGAGAGAGACGCCGAGAGAGAGACGCCGACAGAGAGACAGAGACACGCCGAGAGAGAGAGAGAGACACGCCGAGAGAGAGAGACGCCGAGAGAGAGACGCCGACAGAGAGAGAGAGAGACACGCCGAGAGAGAGAGAGAGAGACGCCGAGAGAGAGAGAGAGAGACGCCGAGAGAGAGACAGAGACACGCCGAGAGAGAGAGAGAGAGAGACGCCGAGAGAGAGACGCCGACAGAGAGACAGAGACACGCCGAGAGAGAGAGAGAGACACGCCGAGAGAGAGAGACGCCAAGAGAGAGACGCCGACAGAGAGACAGAGACACGCCGAGAGAGAGACGCCGACAGAGAGACAGAGACACGCCGAGAGAGAGAGAGAGACACGCCGAGAGAGAGAGACACGCCGAGAGAGAGAGACGCCGAGAGAGAGAGAGAGAGACACGCCGAGAGAGAGAGAGAGACACGCCGAGAGAGAGAGAGAGAGAGACGCCGAGAGAGAGACGCCGACAGAGAGACGCCGAGAGAGTGAGAGGGAGACACGCTGACGGAGAGACAGACACGCCGAGAGAGCGAGAGAGACACGCCGACAGAGAGACAGAGACACGCCGAGAGAGAGAGACGCTGACAGAGACACGCCGACAGAGAGACAGAGACACGCCGAGAGAGAGAGAGAGAGAGACGCCGACAGAGAGACGCCGAGAGAGAGAGAGAGAGAGACGCCGACAGAGAGACAGAGACACGCCGAGAGAGAGAGAGAGACGCCGACAGAGAGAGAGGGAGAGACGCCGACAGAGAGAGAGAGACACGCCGACAGAGAGAGAGAGAGAGAGAGAGATGCCGACAGAGAGGGAAAGGGAGACGCCGACAGAGAGAGAGAGACACGCCGACAGAGAGAGAGAGACACACCGACAGAGAGAGAGAGAGACACGCCGACAGAGAGGGAGAGGGAGACGCCGACAGAGAGAGAGAGACACGCCGACAGAGAGAGAGAGACACGCCAACAGAGAGAGAGAGAGAGATGCCGACAGAGGGAAAGGGAGACGCCGACAGAGAGAGAGACACACACCGACAGAGAGAGAGAGAGACACGCCGACAGAGAGAGAGAGACGCTGACAGAGAAAGTGAGATACACTCCGACAGAGAGAAAGCGACAGGCCGACCAGAGAGAGAGAGACGCCGACAGAGAGAGAGACGCCGACAGAGAGAGAGAGAGACGCCGACAGAGAGACAGAGACACGCCGAGAGAGAGAGAGAGACACGCCGAGAGAGAGAGAGAGAGAGACGCCGAGAGAGAGACGCCGACAGAGAGACGCCGAGAGAGTGAGAGGGAGACACGCTGACGGAGAGACAGACACGCCGAGAGAGCGAGAGAGACACGCCAACAGAGAGACAGAGACACGCCGAGAGAGAGAGACGCCGACAGAGACACGCCTACAGAGAGACAGAGACACGCCGAGAGAGAGAGAGAGAGAGACGCCGACAGAGAGACGCCGAGAGAGAGAGAGAGAGAGACGCCGACAGAGAGACAGAGACACGCCGAGAGAGAGACGCCGACAGAGAGACAGAGACACGCCGAGAGAGAGAGAGAGACGCCGACAGAGAGAGAGGGAGAGACGCCGACAGAGAGAGAGAGGCGCCGACAGAGAGGGAGAGGGAAACGCCGACAGAGAGAGAGAGACACGCCGACAGAGAGAGAGAGACACGCCGACAGAGAGAGAGAGAGAGAGAGATGCCGACAGAGAGGGAAAGGGAGACGCCGACAGAGAGAGAGAGACACGCCGACAGAGAGAGAGAGACACACCGACAGAGAGAGAGAGAGACACGCCGACAGAGAGAGAGAGAGAGACACGCCGACAGAGAGAGAGAGACACGCCGACAGAGAGAGAGAGACACGCCGACAGAGAGAGAGAGAGAGAGATGCCGACAGAGGGAAAGGGAGACGCCGACAGAGAGAGAGACACACACCGACAGAGAGAGAGAGAGACACGCCGACAGAGAGAGAGAGACGCTGACAGAGAAAGTGAGATACACTCCGACAGAGAGAAAGTGACAGGCCGACCAGAGAGAGAGAGACGCCGACAGAGAGAGAGAGAGACGCCGACAGAGAGAGTGAGAGACGCCGACAGAGAGAGAGAGAGATGCCGACATAGAGAGACGTCGACAGAGAGAGAGAGACACAACGACAGAGAGAGAGAGAGACACGACGACAGAGCGAGAGAGACACGCCGCCAAGAGAGAGAGAGACACGCCGACCGAGAGAAGAGACACCAACAGAGAGAGACACGCTGACAGAGAGAGAGAGACGCTGACAGAGAGAGAGAGAGAGAGAGAGTGACGCCGACAGAAAGAGAGAGAGACACGCTGACAGAGAGACAGAGACAGAGACATGCTGACAGAGAGAGACGCACGCTGACAGAGAGAGAGAGAGTGACGCCGACAGAAAGAGAGAGAGACACGCTGACGGAGAGACAGAGACACGCCGAGAGAGAGACACGCTGACAGTGAGACAGAGACAAGCAGACGGAGAGACAGAGACACGCCGAGAGAGAGAGAGAGAGAGACTCTCCGACAGAGAGAAAGCGACAGGCCGACCAGAAAGAGAGAGGGATGGCGGCAGAGAGATAGGCACGGCGGCAGAGAGAGGGACACGGCGACAGAGAGAGAGAGAGACGCCAACAGCGAGAGAGGGACACGCCGACAGAGAGAGAGAGCGAGACACGCCGACAGAGAGAGAGAGAGAGAGAGACGCCGACAGCGCGTGAGAGACGCCGACAGCGCGTGAGAGACGCCGACAGCGAGAGAGAGACGCCGACAGCGAGAGAGGGACACGCCGACAGAGAGAGAGAGCGAGACACGCCGACAGAGAGAGAGAGAGAGAGAGACGCCGACAGCGAGAGAGAGAGACGCCGACAGCGAGAGAGAGACGCCGACAGCGAGAGAGAGACGCCGACAGCGAGAGAGGGACACGCCGACAGAGAGAGAGAGCGAGACACGCCGACAGAGAGAGAGAGATGCCGACAGAGTGAGAGACGCCGACAGAGAGAGAGAGAGAGACGCCGACAGAGAGAGAGAGAGAGACGCCGACAGAGAGAGAGAGAGAGACGCCGACAGAGAGAGAGAGAGAGACGCCGACAGAGAGAGAGAGAGACGCCGACAGAGAGGGAGAGAGAGACGCCGACAGAGAGAGAGAGAGAGACGCCGACAGCGCATGAGAGACGCCGACAGCGAGAGAGAGAGAGACGCCGACAGAGAGAGAGAGAGACGCCGACAGAGAGAGCGAGAGAGAGCCGCCGACAGAGAGGGAGAGAGAGACGCCGACAGAGAGAGAGAGAGAGACGCCGACAGCACGTGAGAGACGCCGACAGCGAGAGAGAGACACGCCGACAGAGAGAGAGAGAGAGACACGCCGACAGAGAGAAAGAGACGCCGACAGAGAGAGAGAGAGAGACGCCGACAGAGAAAGAGAGAGATGCCGACAGAGGGACAGAGAGAGACGCCGAAAGCGAGAGAGAGACGCTGAGAGAGAGAGAGAGAGTCACGACGACAGAGAGAGAGAGACACGCCCAGAGAGAGAGAGAGACGCCGACGGAGAGAGAGACACACAACGACAGAGAGAGACACGACGACAGAGAGAGAGAGAGAGACACGACGACAGAGAGAGAGAGAGACACAACGACAGAGCGAGACAGACACGCCGACAGAGAGAGAGAGAGACACGGCGACAGAGAGAGAGAGAGACACGCTGACAGAGAGAGAGAGACGCTGACAGAGGGAGAGAGAGAGAGACGCTGACAGAGAGAGAGAGAGAGACACTGACAGAAAGAGAGAGAGAGAGATGCTGACGGAGAGAGAGACACGCCGAGAGAGAGAGACACGCTGACAGAAAGAGAGAGAGAGACACGCCGACAGAGAGAGAGAGACACGCCGACAGAGAGTGACACGCCGACAGAGAGAGAGAGACACGCCGACAGAGAGAGAGAGAGGCGCCGATAGAGAGAGAGAGGCGCCGACGGAGAGGGAGACGCCGACAGAGAGGGAGAGAGAGACGCCGACAGAGAGGGAGAGAGACACACCGACAGAGAGAGAGACACGCTGCCAGAGAGAGAGAGACACGCCGACAGAGAGAGAGAGACACGCCGACAGAGAGAGAGAGAGAGATGCCGACAGAGAGGGACTGGGAGACGCCGACAGAGAGTGAGAGACACACCGACAGAGAGAGAGAGAGAGACACGCCGACAGAGAGAGAGAGAGAGACACGCCGAGAGAGAGAGAGAGGCGCCGGCAGAGAGAGAGAGACGCTGACAGAGAAAGTGAGATACACTCCGACAGAGAGAAAGCGACAGGCTGACCAGAGAGAGAGAGACGCCGACAGAGAGAGAGAGAGAGAGAGAGAGACGCCGACAGAGAGAGAGACGCCGACAGAGAGAGTGAGAGACGCCGACAGAGAGAGAGAGAGAGATGCCGACAGAGGGACAGAGAGATACGCCGACAGAGAGAGAGATACGCCGACAGAGAGAGAGACGCCGACAGAGAGAGTGAGAGACACCGACAGAGAGATAGAGAGAGATGCTGACAGAGGGAGCGAGAGAGACGCCGACAGAGTGAGAGACGCCGACAGAGAGAGTGAGAGACGCCGACAGAGAGAGAGAGAGAGATGCCGACAGAGGGACAGAGAGATACGCCGACAGAGAGAGAGATACGCCGACAGAGAGAGAGAGATACGCCGACAGAGAGAGAGAGAGACGCCGACAGAGAGAGAGAGACGCCGACAGAGAGAGAGACGCCGACAGAGAGAGAGATACGCCGACAGAGAGAGAGAGACGCCGACAGAGAGAGACACTGACAGAGAGAGAGAGACACGAAGACAGAGAGAGAGAGACACGACGACAGAGAGAGAGAGACACGACGACAGAGAGTGAGAGACACGACGAGAGAGAGAGAGAGACACGCCTACCGAGAGAAGAGACACCAACAGAGGCAGAGACATGCTGACAGAGAGAGAGACGCTGACAGAGAGAGAGTGACGCCGACAGAAAGAGAGAGAGAGACACGCTGACGGAGAGACAGAGACACGCCGAGAGAGAGAGACACGCTGACAGTGATACAGAGACAAGCTGACCGAGAGAGACAGAGACACGCCGAGAGAGAGAGAGAGAGAGACGCCGACAGAGAGACAGAGACACGCCGAGAGAGAGAGAGAGACGCCGAGAGAGAGACGCCGACAGAGAGACAGACACGCCGAGAGAGAGAGAGAGACACGCCGAGAGAGAGAGAGAGACACGCCGAGAGAGAGAGAGAGACACGCCGAGAGAGAGAGAGAGAGACGCCGACAGAGAGACAGAGACACGCCGAGAGAGAGAGAGAGACACGCCGAGAGAGAGAGAGAGAGACGCCGAGAGAGAGACGCCGACAGAGAGACAGCGACACGCCGAGAGAGAGAGAGAGACACGCCGAGAGAGAGAGAGAGAGACACGCTGACAGTGATACAGAGACACGCCGACTGAGAGACGCCGACAGAGAGACGCCGAGAGAGTGAGAGGGAGACACGCTGACAGAGAGAGAGAGACACGCCGAGAGAGAGAGAGAGACACGCCGACAGAGAGAGAGAGACGCCGAGAGAGAGAGAGAGAGACACGCCGAGAGAGAGAGAGAGAGACGCCGAGAGAGAGACGCCGACAGAGAGACGCCGAGAGAGTGAGAGGGAGACACGCTGACAGAGAGAGACAGAGACACGCCGACAGAGAGAGACGCCGAGAGAGCGAGAGAGACACGCCGACAGAGAGAGAGAGACACGCCGAGAGAGAGAGAGAGAGACGCCGAGAGAGAGACGCCGAGAGAGAGACAGAGACACGCCGAGAGAGAGAGAGAGACACGCCGAGAGAGAGAGAGAGAGAGACGCCGAGAGAGAGAGAGAGAGACGCCGAGAGAGAGACGCCGACAGAGAGAGAGAGAGACGCCGAGAGAGAGAGAGAGAGACGCCGAGAGAGAGAGAGAGAGAGACGCCGACAGAGAGACAGAGACACGCCGAGAGAGAGAGAGAGACGCCGACAGAGAGAGAGAGACGCCGAGAGAGAGAGAGAGAGAGACGCCGAGAGAGAGAGAGAGAGAGAGAGACGCCGAGAGAGAGACGCCGACAGAGATAGAGAGAGACACGCCGAGAGAGAGAGAGAGAGACGCCGAGAGAGAGAGAGAGAGAGACGCCGAGAGAGAGACGCCGACAGAGAGACAGAGACACGCCGAGAGAGAGAGAGAGACACGCCGAGAGAGAGAGACGCCGAGAGAGAGACGCCGACAGAGAGAGAGAGAGACACGCCGACAGAGAGAGAGAGAGACGCCGAGAGAGAGAGAGAGAGACGCCGAGAGAGAGACAGAGACACGCCGAGAGAGAGAGAGAGAGAGACGCCGAGAGAGAGACGCCGACAGAGAGACAGAGACACGCCGAGAGAGAGAGACGCCGACAGAGAGAGAGACGCCGAGAGAGAGACGCCGACAGAGAGACAGAGACACGCCGAGAGAGAGAGAGAGACGCCCACAGAGAGAGAGGGAGAGACGCCGAGAGAGAGAGAGACGCCGCGAGAGAGACGCCGACAGAGAGACAGAGACACGCCGAGAGAGAGACGCCGACAGAGAGACAGAGACACGCCGAGAGAGAGAGAGAGACACGCCGAGAGAGAGAGACGCCGAGAGAGAGACGCCGACAGAGAGACAGAGACACGCCGAGAGAGAGAGAGAGACACGCCGAGAGAGAGACAGAGACACGCCGAGAGAGAGAGAGAGAGAGACGCCGACAGAGAGACAGAGACACGCCGAGAGAGAGACAGAGACACGCCGAGAGAGAGACAGAGACACGCCGAGAGAGAGAGAGAGACACGCCGAGAGAGAGACAGAGACACGCCGAGAGAGAGACGCCGACAGAGACACGCCGAGAGAGAGACGCCGACAGAGAGACAGAGACACGCCGAGAGAGAGAGAGAGACACGCCGACAGAGAGAGAGAGAGACGCCGAGAGAGCGAGAGAGACACGCCGACAGAGAGACAGAGACACGCCGAGAGAGAGAGACGCCGACAGAGACACGCCGACAGAGAGACAGAGACACGCCGAGAGAGAGAGAGAGAGAGACGCCGACAGAGAGACAGAGACACGCCGAGAGAGAGACGCCGACAGAGAGACAGAGACACGCCGAGAGAGAGAGAGAGACGCCGACAGAGAGAGAGAGGCGCCGACAGAGAGGGAGAGGGAAACGCCGACAGAGAGAGAGAGACACGCCGACAGAGAGAGAGAGACACGCCGACAGAGAGAGAGAGAGAGATGCCGACAGAGAGGGAAAGGGAGACGCCGACAGAGAGAGAGAGACACGCCGACAGAGAGAGAGAGACACACCGACAGAGAGAGAGAGACGCTGACAGAGAGAGAGAGACACGCCGACAGAGAGAGAGAGAGAGAGAGAGAGCGAGATGCCGACAGAGGGAAAGGGAGACGCCGACAGAGAGAGAGACACACACCGACAGAGAGAGAGAGAGACACGCCGACAGAGAGAGAGAGACGCTGACAGAGAAAGTGAGATACACTCCGACAGAGAGAAAGCGACAGGCCGACCAGAGAGAGAGAGACGCCGACATAGAGAGAGAGACGCCGACAGAGAGAGAGAGAGATGCCGACATAGAGAGACGTCGACAGAGAGAGAGAGACACAACGGCAGAGAGAGAGAGAGACACGACGACAGAGCGAGAGAGACACGCCGCCAAGAGAGAGAGAGAGACACGCCGACCGAGAGAAGAGACACCAACAGAGAGAGACACGCTGACAGAGAGAGAGAGACGCTGACAGAGAGAGAGAGAGAGAGTGACGCCGACAGAAAGAGAGAGAGACACGCTGACAGAGAGACAGAGACAGAGACATGCTGACAGAGAGAGACGCACGCTGACAGAGAGAGAGAGAGTGACGCCGACAGAAAGAGAGAGAGACACGCTGACGGAGAGACAGAGACACGCCGAGAGAGAGACACGCTGACAGTGAGACAGAGACAAGCAGACGGAGAGACAGAGACACGCCGAGAGAGAGAGAGCGAGAGACTCTCCGACAGAGAGAAAGCGACAGGCCGACCAGAAAGAGAGAGGGATGGCGGCAGAGAGATAGGCACGGCGGCAGAGAGAGGGACACGGCGACAGAGAGAGAGAGAGACGCCGACAGCGAGAGAGGGACACGCCGACAGAGAGAGAGAGCGAGACACGCCGACAGAGAGAGAGAGAGAGAGAGACGCCGACAGCGCGTGAGAGACGCCGACAGCGCGTGAGAGACGCCGACAGCGAGAGAGAGACGCCGGCAGCGAGAGAGAGACGCCGACAGCGAGAGAGAGACGCCGACAGCGAGAGAGGGACACGCCGACAGAGAGAGAGAGCGAGACACGCCGACAGAGAGAGAGAGATGCCGACAGAGTGAGAGACGCCGACAGAGAGAGAGAGAGAGACGCCGACAGAGAGAGAGAGAGAGACGCCGACAGAGAGAGAGAGAGAGACGCCGACAGCGCATGAGAGACGCCGACAGCGAGAGAGAGAGAGACGCCGACAGAGAGAGAGAGAGACGCCGACAGAGAGAGCGAGAGAGAGCCGCCGACAGAGAGGGAGAGAGAGACGCCGACAGAGAGAGAGAGAGAGAGAGACGCCGACAGCACGTGAGAGACGCCGACAGCGAGAGAGAGACACGCCGACAGAGAGAGAGAGACGCCGGCAGCGAGAGAGAGACGCCGACAGCGAGAGAGAGACGCCGACAGCGAGAGAGGGACACGCCGACTGAGAGAGAGAGCGAGACACGCCGACAGAGAGAGAGAGATGCCGACAGAGTGAGAGACGCCGACAGAGAGAGAGAGAGAGACGCCGACAGAGAGAGAGAGAGAGACGCCGACAGAGAGAGAGAGACGCCGACAGAGAGAGAGAGAGACGCCGACAGAGAGGGAGAGAGAGACGCCGACAGAGAGAGAGAGAGAGACGCCGACAGCGCATGAGAGACGCCGACAGCGAGAGAGAGAGAGACGCCGACAGAGAGAGAGAGAGACGCCGACAGAGAGAGCGAGAGAGAGCCGCCGAAAGAGAGGGAGAGAGAGACGCCGACAGAGAGAGAGAGAGAGAGAGACGCCGACAGCACGTGAGAGACGCCGACAGCGAGAGAGAGACACGCCGACAGAGAGAGAGAGAGAGACACGCCGACAGAGAGAAAGAGACGCCGACAGAGAGAGAGAGAGAGACGCCGACAGAGAAAGAGAGAGATGCCGACAGAGGGACAGAGAGAGACGCCGAAAGCGAGAGAGAGACGCTGAGAGAGAGAGAGAGAGTCACGACGACAGAGAGAGAGAGACACGCCCAGAGAGAGAGAGAGACGCCGACGGAGAGAGAGACACACAACGACAGAGAGAGACACGACGACAGAGAGAGAGAGAGAGACACGACGACAGAGAGAGAGAGAGACACAACGACAGAGCGAGACAGACACGCCGACAGAGAGAGAGAGAGACACGCCGACAGAGAGAGAGAGAGACACGCTGACAGAGAGAGAGAGACGCTGACAGAGGGAGAGAGAGAGAGACGCTGACAGAGAGAGAGAGAGAGACACTGACAGAAAGAGAGAGAGAGAGATGCTGACGGAGAGAGAGACACGCCGAGAGAGAGAGACACGCTGACAGAAAGAGAGAGAGAGACACGCTGACAGAGAGAGAGAGACACGCCGACAGAGAGAGAGAGAGGCGCCGGCAGAGAGAGAGAGAGGCGCCGACGGAGAGGGAGACGCCGACAGAGAGTGACACGCCGACAGAGAGAGAGAGACACGCCGACAGAGAGAGAGAGAGGCGCCGACGGAGAGGGAGACGCCGACAGAGAGGGAGAGAGAGACGCCGACAGAGAGGGAGAGAGACACACCGACAGAGGTAGAGAGAGACACACCGACAGAGAGAGAGACACGCTGCCAGAGAGAGAGAGACACGCCGACAGAGAGAGAGACGCCGACAGAGAGAGAGACGCCGACAGAGAGTGAGACACGCCGACAGAGAGAGAGAGAGAGATGCCGACAGAGAGGGACTGGGAGACGCCGACAGAGAGTGAGAGACACACCGACAGAGAGAGAGAGAGAGACACGCCGACAGAGAGAGAGAGAGACACGCCGAGAGAGAGAGAGAGGCGCCGGCAGAGAGAGAGAGACGCTGACAGGGAAAGTGAGATACACTCCGACAGAGAGAAAGCGACAGGCTGACCAGAGAGAGAGAGACGCCGACAGAGAGAGAGACGCCGACAGAGAGAGTGAGAGAGATGCTGACAGAGGGAGCGAGAGAGACGCCGACAGAGTGAGAGACGCCGACAGAGAGAGTGAGAGACGCCGACAGAGAGAGAGAGAGAGATGCCGACAGAGGGACAGAGAGATACGCCGACAGAGAGAGAGAGATACGCCGACAGAGAGAGAGACGCCGACAGAGAGAGAGAGACGCCGACAGAGAGAGAGACGCCGACAGAGAGAGAGATACGCCGACAGAGAGAGAGAGACGCCGACAGAGAGCGACACTGACAGAGAGAGAGAGACACGACGACAGAGAGAGAGTGACACGACGACAGAGAGTGAGAGACACGACGAGAGAGAGAGAGAGACACGCCTACCGAGAGAAGAGACACCAACAGAGACAGAGACATGCTGACAGAGAGAGAGACGCTGACAGAGAGAGAGAGAGTGACGCCGACAGAAAGAGAGAGAGAGACACGCTGACGGAGAGACAGAGACACGCCGAGAGAGAGAGACACGCTGACAGTGATACAGAGACAAGCTGACCGAGAGAGAGAGAGACACGCCGAGAGAGAGAGAGAGAGAGACGCCGACAGAGAGACAGAGACACGCCGAGAGAGAGAGAGAGACGCCGACAGAGAGACAGAGACACGCCGAGAGAGAGACACGCCGAGAGAGAGAGAGACGCCGACAGAGAGACAGAGACACGCCGAGAGAGAGACGCCGACAGAGAGACAGAGACACGCCGAGAGAGAGAGAGAGACACGCCGAGAGAGAGACAGAGACACGCCGAGAGAGAGAGAGAGAGAGAGACGCCGACAGAGACACGCCGAGAGAGAGACACGCCGAGAGAGAGAGAGACGCCGACAGAGAGACAGAGACACGCCGAGAGAGAGACGCCGACAGAGAGACAGAGACACGCCGAGAGAGAGACGCCGACAGAGAGACAGAGAAACGCCGAGAGAGAGACGCCGACAGAGAGACGCCGAGAGAGTGAGAGGGAGACACGCTGACGGAGAGACAGACACGCCGAGAGAGCGAGAGAGACACGCCGAGAGAGAGAGAGAGAGACACGCCGACAGAGAGACGCCGAGAGAGCGAGAGAGACACGCCGACAGAGAGAGAGACGCTGACAGAGAGAGAGGGAGACACGCCGACAGAGAGAGAGAGAGAAACGCCGACAGAGAGAGAGAGAGAGAGACGCCGACAGAGAGAGAGACGCTGACAGAGAGAGAGAGTGACGCTGACAGAAAGAGAGAGAGACACGCCGACAGAGAGAGAGAGACACCAACAGAGACAGAGACATGCTGACAGAGAGAGAGACGCTGACAGAGAGAGAGAGAGTGACGCCGACAGAAAGAGAGAGAGACACGCTGACGGAGAGACAGAGACACGCCGAGAGAGAGAGACACGCTGACAGTGATACAGAGACAAGCTGACCGAGAGAGAGAGAGACACGCCGAGAGAGAGAGAGAGAGAGACGCCGACAGAGAGACAAAGACACGCCGAGAGAGAGAGAGAGAGAGACGCCGACAGAGAGACAGAGAGACGCCGAGAGAGAGAGACGCCGACAGAGAGACGCCGAGAGAGTGAGAGCGAGACACGCTGACGGAGAGACAGACACGCCGACAGAGAGAGAGACACGCCGACAGAGAGAGAGACGCCGACAGAGAGAGAGAGAGACGCCGACAGAGAGAGAGACACGCCGACAGAGAGCGAGAGAGACACGCCGACAGAGAGAGAGAGAGACGCCGACAGAGAGACAGAGACACGCCGACAGAGAGAGAGAGAGAGACACGCCGACAGAGAGAGAGAGAGAGACACGCCGAGAGAGAGAGAGAGACACGCCGACAGAGAGAGGGAGAGACCCCGACAGAGAGAGAGGGAGATGCCGAGAGAGAGAGAGAGAGAGACGCCGAGAGAGAGAGAGAGAGACGCCGACAGAGAGACAGAGAAACGCCGAGAGAGAGAGAGAGAGACGCCGACAGAGAGAGGGAGAGACCCCGACAGAGAGAGAGGGAGATGCCGAGAGAGAGAGAGAGATGCCGAGAGAGAGAGAGAGAGAGACACGCCGACAGAGAGAGGGAGAGACCCCGACAGAGAGAGAGGGAGATGCCGAGAGAGAGAGAGAGAGAGACGCCGACAGAGAGACGCCGAGAGAGTGAGAGGGAGACACGCTGACAGAGAGACAGACACGCCGAGAGAGAGAGAGAGACACGCCGACAGAGAGAGAGAGAGAGACCCCGACAGAGAGACGCCGAGAGAGTGAGAGGGAGACACGCTGACAGAGAGACAGACACGCCGAGAGAGCGAGAGAGACACGCCGACAGAGAGAGAGACACGCCGACAGAGAGAGAGAAACGCCGACAGAGAGAGAGAGAGAGACGCCGACAGAGAGAGAGAGAGAGAGAGACGCCGACACAGAGAGAGAGAGAGAGAGACGCCGACAGAGAGAGGGAGAGACCCCGACAGAGAGAGAGTGAGACACGGCGACAGAGAGCGACACGGCGACAGAGAGAGAGAGAGAGAGAGAGACGCCGACAGAGAGAGAGAGAGAGAGAGACGCCGACAGAGAGAGAGAGAGAGAGAGACGCCGACAGAGAGAGGGAGAGACCCCGACAGAGAGAGAGGGAGACACGCCGACAGAGAGAGAGAGAGAAACGCCGACAGAGAGAGAGAGACGCCGACAGAGAGAGAGAGAGACGCCGACAGAAAGAGAGAGAGACGCCGACAGAGAGAGAGAGAGACGCCGACAGAGAGAGAGAGAGACGCCGACAGAGAGAGAGAGAGACGCCGACAGAAAGAGAGAGAGACACGCTGACGGAGAGACAGAGACACGCCGAGAGAGAGAGACACGACGACAGTGATACAGAGACAAGCTGACCGAGAGAGAGAGAGACACGCCGAGAGAGAGAGAGAGAGAGAGACGCCGACAGAGAGACAGAGACACGCCGAGAGAGAGAGAGAGACGCCGACAGAGAGAGAGGGAGAGACGCCGAGAGAGAGAGAGAGACGACGACAGAGAGAGAGAGACACGCCGACAGAGAGACAGAGACACGCCGAGAGAGAGAGAGACACGCCGAGAGAGAGAGAGAGAGAGACGCCGACAGAGAGACAGAGACACGCCGAGAGAGAGACGCCGAGAGAGAGAGAGAGAGACGCCGAGAGAGAGAGAGAGACACGCCGAGAGAGAGAGAGACACGCCGAGAGAGAGAGAGAGACACGCCGAGAGAGAGAGAGAGAGACGCCGAGAGAGAGACGCCGACAGAGAGACAGAGACACGCCGAGAGAGAGACACGCCGAGAGAGAGAGAGAGACACGCCGAGAGAGAGAGAGAGAGACACGCCGAGAGAGAGACAGAGACACGCTGACAGTGATACAGAGACACGCCGAGAGAGAGAGAGAGACACGCCGAGAGAGAGAGAGAGAGAGACTCCGACAGAGAGAGAGAGAGAGACGCCGACAGAGAGACAGAGACACGCCGAGAGAGAGAGAGAGAGACACGCCGAGAGAGAGAGAGAGAGAGACGCCGACAGAGAGACAGAGACACGCTGACAGTGATACAGAGACACGCCGAGAGAGAGAGAGAGACACGCCGAGAGAGAGAGAGAGAGAGACGCCGACAGAGAGAGAGAGAGAGACGCCGACAGAGAGACAGAGACACGCCGAGAGAGAGAGAGACACGCCGAGAGAGAGAGAGAGAGAGACGCCGACAGAGAGACAGAGACACGCCGAGAGAGAGAGAGAGACACGCCGAGAGAGAGACGCCGAGAGAGAGACAGAGACACGCCGAGAGAGAGAGAGAGAGACGCCGAGAGAGAGAGAGAGACGCCGAGAGAGAGAGAGAGAGAGAGACGCCGAGAGAGAGAGAGAGACGCCGAGAGAGAGAGAGAGACGCCGACAGAGAGACAGAGACACGCCGAGAGAGAGAGAGACACGCCGAGAGAGAGAGAGAGACACGCCGAGAGAGAGAGAGAGAGAGACGCCGAGAGAGAGAGAGAGACGCCGAGAGAGAGAGAGAGACACGCCGAGAGAGAGAGAGAGAGAGACGCCGACAGAGAGACAGAGAGACGCCGAGAGAGAGACACGCCGAGAGAGAGACAGAGACACGCTGACAGTGATACAGAGACACGCCGAGAGAGAGAGAGAGACACGCCGAGAGAGAGAGAGAGAGAGACGCCGACAGAGAGAGAGAGAGAGACGCCGACAGAGAGACAGAGAGACGCCGACAGAGAGACAGAGACACGCCGAGAGAGAGAGAGAGAGACGCCGAGAGAGAGACGCCGACAGAGAGACAGAGACACGCCGAGAGAGAGAGAGAGACACGCCGAGAGAGAGAGAGAGAGAGACGCCGACAGAGAGACAGAGACACGCCGAGAGAGAGAGAGAGAGAGACGCCGACAGAGAGACAGAGACACGCCGAGAGAGAGAGAGACGCCGACAGAGAGAGAGAGACGCCGAGAGAGTGACGCCGAGAGAGAGACACGCCGAGAGAGAGAGAGAGAGAGACGCCGACAGAGAGACAGAGACACGCCGAGAGAGAGAGAGAGAGACGCCGACAGAGAGAGAGAGACGCCGAGAGAGTGACGCCGACAGAGAGACAGAGACACGCCGAGAGAGAGACGCCGAGAGAGAGACGCCGAGAGAGAGACAGAGACACGCCGAGAGAGAGAGAGAGAGACGCCGAGAGAGAGAGAGAGACGCCGAGAGAGAGAGAGAGAGAGAGACGCCGAGAGAGAGAGAGAGACGCCGAGAGAGAGAGAGAGACGCCGACAGAGAGACAGAGACACGCCGAGAGAGAGAGAGACACGCCGAGAGAGAGAGAGAGACACGCCGAGAGAGAGAGAGAGAGAGACGCCGAGAGAGAGAGAGAGACGCCGAGAGAGAGAGAGAGACACGCCGAGAGAGAGAGAGAGAGAGACGCCGACAGAGAGACAGAGAGACGCCGAGAGAGAGACACGCCGAGAGAGAGACAGAGACACGCTGACAGTGATACAGAGACACGCCGAGAGAGAGAGAGAGACACGCCGAGAGAGAGAGAGAGAGAGACGCCGACAGAGAGAGAGAGAGAGACGCCGACAGAGAGACAGAGAGACGCCGACAGAGAGACAGAGACACGCCGACAGAGAGAGACGCCGAGAGAGAGACGCCGACAGAGAGACAGAGACACGCCGAGAGAGAGACAGAGACACGCTGACAGTGATACAGAGACACGCCGAGAGAGAGAGAGAGACACGCCGAGAGAGAGAGAGAGAGAGAGAGACGCCGACAGAGAGAGAGAGAGAGACGCCGACAGAGAGACAGAGACACGCCGAGAGAGAGAGAGAGACACGCCGAGAGAGAGAGGGAGAGAGACGCCGACATAGAGACAGAGACACGCCGAGAGAGAGAGAGAGAGAGAGACGCCGACAGAGAGACAGAGACACGCCGAGAGAGAGAGAGAGAGACGCCGACAGAGAGAGAGAGACGCCGAGAGAGTGACGCCGAGAGAGAGACACGCCGAGAGAGAGAGAGAGAGAGAGACGCCGACAGAGAGACAGAGACACGCCGAGAGAGAGAGAGAGAGACGCCGACAGAGAGAGAGAGACGCCGAGAGAGTGACGCCGACAGAGAGACAGAGACACGCCGAGAGAGAGACGCCGAGAGAGAGAGAGAGATGCCGAGAGAGAGAGAGACGCCGAGAGAGAGAGAGAGACGCCGAGAGAGAGAGAGAGAGAGACGCCGAGAGAGAGACAGAGACACGCCGAGAGAGAGAGAGAGACGCCGAGAGAGAGAGAGAGAGAGAGACGCCGACAGAGAGACAGAGACACGCCGAGAGAGAGAGAGAGACGCCGAGAGAGAGACACGCCGAGAGAGAGACAGAGACACGCCGAGAGAGAGAGAGAGACACGCCGAGAGAGAGAGAGACACACGCCGAGAGAGAGACACGCCGAGAGAGAGACACGCCGAGAGAGAGAGAGAGACACGCCGAGAGAGAGAGACGCCGAGAGAGAGAGAGAGACACGCCGAGAGAGAGACACGCCGAGAGAGAGAGAGAGACACGCCGAGAGAGAGAGACGCCGAGAGAGAGAGAGAGACACGCCGAGAGAGAGACACGCCGAGAGAGAGACAGAGACACGCCGAGAGAGAGAGAGAGACACGCCGAGAGAGAGAGACGCCGAGAGAGAGACACGCCGAGAGAGAGACAGAGACACGCCGAGAGAGAGACACGCCGAGAGAGAGAGAGAGAGAGAGACGCCGAGAGAGAGACAGAGACACGCCGAGAGAGAGAGAGAGAGAGACGCCGAGAGAGAGACAGAGACACGCCGAGAGAGAGACACGCCGAGAGAGAGACAGAGACACGCCGAGAGAGAGAGAGAGACACGCCGAGAGAGAGAGAGAGAGACGCCGACAGAGAGAGAGAGAGAGACGCCGACAGAGAGACGCCGAGAGAGAGAGAGAGAGAGACGCCGACAGAGAGACAGAGACACGCCGAGAGAGAGAGAGAGACACGCCGAGAGAGAGAGAGACGCCGACAGAGAGACAGAGAAACGCCGAGAGAGAGACGCTGACAGAGAGAGGGAGACACGCTGACGGAGAGACAGACACGCCGAGAGAGCGAGAGAGACACGCCGACAGAGAGAGAGAGAGACACGCCGACAGAGAGAGGGAGAGACGCCGACAGAGAGAGAGAGAGACGCCGACAGAGAGAGAGAGACACGGCGACAGAGAGAGAGAGACACGGCGACAGAGAGAGAGGGAGACACGGCGACAGAGAGAGAGAGACACGGCGACAGAGAGAGAGAGACACGGCGACAGAGAGAGAGAGACACGCCGACAGAGAGAGAGAGACACGGCGACAGAGAGAGAGAGAGACACGGCGACAGAGAGAGAGAGAGACACGGCAACAGAGAGAGAGAGAGACACGGCGACAGAGAGAGAGAGACATGGCGACAGAGAGATAGAGACACGGCGACAGAGAGATAGAGACACGGCGACAGAGAGAGAGAGAGACACGGCGACAGAGAGAGAGAGGCACGGCGACAGAGAGAGAGAGAGAGACACGGCAACAGAGAGAGAGAGAGACACGGCAACAGAGAGAGAGAGGCACGGCGACAGAGAGAGAGAGACACGGCGACAGAGAGAGAGAGACACGGCGACAGAGAGAGAGAGAGGTGCTGACAGAGAGAGTGAGACACACCGAGAGAGAGAGAGACGCCGAGAGAGAGAGAGAGACGCCGAGAGAGAGAGAGAGACGCCGAGAGAGAGAGAGAGACGCCGAGAGAGAGAGAGAGACGCCGACAGAGGGTGAGAGACACGCCGACAGAGAGAGAGAGAGAGGCGCTGACAGAGAGAGAGTTGCTGACAGAGAGAGTGAGACACACCGACAGAGAGAGTGACACGCCGACAGAGAGAGAGTGACACGCCGACAGAGAGAGGGAGAGATGCCGACAGAGAGAGAGAGACACGCCGACAGAGAGAGAGAGACACGCCGACAGAGGGAGAGAGACACGCCGACAGAGAGAGAGAGAGAGGCGCTGACAGAGAGAGAGTTGCTGACAGAGAGAGTGAGACACACCGACATAGAGAGTGAGACACACCGACATAGAGAGTGACACGCCGACTGAGAGAGAGTGACACGCCGACAGAGAGAGAGTGACACGCCGACAGAGAGAGGGAGAGATGCCGACAGAGAGAGAGAGAGACGCCGACAGAGAGAGAGAGACGCCGACAGAGAGAGAGACGCCGACAGAGAGAGAGAGGCCGACAGAGAGAGAGAGGCCGACAGAGAGAGAGAGGCCGACAGAGAGAGAGAGGCCGACAGAGAGAGAGAGGCCGACAGAGAGAGAGAGGCCGACAGAGAGAGAGAGGCCGACAGAGAGAGAGAGGCCGACAGAGAGAGAGAGGCCGACAGAGAGAGAGGCCGACAGAGAGAGAGACGCCGACAGAGAGAGAGACGCCGACAGAGAGAGAGACGCCGACAGAGAGAGAGACGCCGACAGAGAGAGAGACGCCGACAGAGAGAGAGACGCCGACAGAGAGAGAGACGCCGACAGAGAGAGAGACGCCGACAGAGAGAGAGACGCCGACAGAGAGAGAGACGCCGACAGAGAGAGAGACGCCGACAGAGAGAGAGACGCCGACAGAGAGAGAGACGCCGACAGAGAGAGAGACGCCGACAGAGAGAGAGACGCCGAGAGAGAGAGAGAGACGCCGACAGAGAGAGAGACGCTGAGAGAGAGAGAGAGATGCCGACAGAGAGAGCGAGACGCCGAGAGAGAGAGAGAGACGCCGAGAGAGAGAGAGAGAGACGCCGAGAGAGAGAGAGACGCCGAGAGAGAGAGAGATGCCGACAGAGAGAGCGAGACGCCGAGAGAGAGAGAGAGACGCCGAGAGAGAGAGAGAGACGCCGAGAGAGAGAGAGATGCCGACAGAGAGAGCGAGACGCCGAGAGAGAGAGAGATGCCGAGAGAGAGAGAGATGCCGACAGAGAGAGCGAGACGCCGAGAGAGAGAGAGAGACGCCGAGAGAGAGACGCCGAGAGAGAGAGAGAGACGCCGAGAGAGAGAGAGAGACGCCGAGAGAGAGAGAGATGCCGACAGAGAGAGAGAGATGCCGACAGAGAGAGAGATGCCGAGAGAGGGAGAGATGCCGACCGAGAGAGAGATGCCGACAGAGAGAGCGAGACGCCGAGACAGAGAGATGCCGAGAGAGAGAGAGAGATGCCGAGAGAGAGAGAGAGACGCCGAGAGAGAGAGAGAGACGCCGAGAGAGAGAGAAGAGACGCCGAGAGAGAGAGACGCCGAGAGAGAGAGTGAGACGCCGACTGAGAGAGAGAGAGACGCCGACAGAGAGAGAGACGCCGACAGAGAGAGAGACGCCGAGAGAGAGAGAGACGCCGACAGAGAGAGAGAGACGCCGACAGAGAGAGAGAGACGCCGACAGAGAGAGAGACGCCGACAGAGAGAGAGAGACGCCGACAGAGAGAGAGACGCCGACAGAGAGAGAGAGACGCCGACAGAGAGAGAGACGCCGACAGAGAGAGAGACGCCGACAGAGAGAGAGAGACGCCGACAGAGAGAGAGACGCCGACAGAGAGAGAGACGCCGACAGAGAGAGAGACGCCGACAGAGAGAGAGACGCCGACAGAGAGAGAGACGCCGACAGAGAGAGAGACGCCGACAGAGAGAGAGACGCCGACAGAGAGAGAGACGCCGACAGAGAGAGAGACGCCGACAGAGAGAGAGACGCCGACAGAGAGAGAGACGCCGACAGAGAGAGAGACGCCGACAGAGAGAGAGACGCCGACAGAGAGAGAGACGCCGAGAGAGAGAGAGACACGCCGACAGAGAGAGAGAGACACGCCGACAGAGAGAGAGAGACACGCCGACAGAGAGAGAGAGAGAGAGACACGCCGAGAGAGAGAGAGAGAGACACGCCGACAGAGAGAGTGAGACACTCCGACAGAGAGAGAGAGACACTCCGACAAAGAGAGAGAGACACGCCGACAGAGAGAGAGAGACACGCCGACAGAGAGAGAGAGAGAGACACGCCGACAGAGAGAGAGAGAGAGAGACGCCGACAGAGAGAGAGAGACACGCCGACAGAGAGACAGTGACACGCCGATAGAGAGAGAGAGACACGTCGACAGAGAGAGAGAGACACGCCGACGGAGAGAGAGAGGGGCACGGCGGCAGAGAGAGGGACACGGCGACAGAGAGAGAGAGAGACACGGTAACAGAGAGGGAGACACGCTGACAGAGAGAGAGAGAGAGAGAGAGAGAGAGACACGCTGACAGAGAGAGAGGGACATGCCGACAGAGAGGGAGAGGGAGATGCCGACAGAGAGAGAGAGACGCCGACAGAGAGAGAGAGAGAGACGCCGACAGAGAGAGAGTGAGACACGGCGACAGAGAGCGACACGGCGACAGAGAGAGAGACGCCGACAGAGAGAGAGACGCCGACAGAGAGAGAGACGCCGACAGAGAGTGAGACGCCGACAGAGAGAGAGACGCCGACAGAGAGAGAGACGCCGACAGAGAGAGAGAGACGCCGACAGAGAGAGAGACGCCGACAGAGTGAGAGACGCCGACAGAGTGAGCGACGCCGAGAGAGAGAGAGAGACGCCGAGAGAGAGAGAGAGATGCCGACAGAGAGAGAGACGCCGAGAGAGAGAGAGATGCCGACAGAGAGAGCGAGACGCCGAGAGAGAGAGAGAGACGCCGAGAGAGAGAGAGAGACGCCGAGAGAGAGAGAGAGACGCCGAGAGAGAGAGAGATGCCGACAGAGAGAGCGAGACGCCGAGAGAGAGAGAGAGACGCCGAGAGAGAGAGAGAGACGCCGAGAGAGAGAGAGATGCCGACAGAGAGAGCGAGACGCCGAGAGAGAGAGAGATGCCGAGAGAGAGAGAGATGCCGACAGAGAGAGCGAGACGCCGAGAGAGAGAGAGAGACGCCGAGAGAGAGAGAGAGACGCCGAGAGAGAGAGAGAGACGCCGAGAGAGAGAGAGAGACGCCGAGAGAGAGAGAGAGACGCCGAGAGAGAGAGAGATGCCGACAGAGAGAGAGAGATGCCGACAGAGAGAGAGATGCCGAGAGAGGGAGAGATGCCGACCGAGAGAGAGATGCCGACAGAGAGAGCGAGACGCCGAGACAGAGAGATGCCGAGAGAGAGAGAGAGATGCCGAGAGAGAGAGAGAGACGCCGAGAGAGAGAGAGAGACGCCGAGAGAGAGAGAAGAGACGCCGAGAGAGAGAGAGAGACGCCGAGAGAGAGAGTGAGACGCCGACAGAGAGAGAGAGAGACGCCGACAGAGAGAGAGACGCCGACAGAGAGAGAGACGCCGAGAGAGAGAGAGACGCCGACAGAGAGAGAGAGACGCCGACAGAGAGAGAGAGACGCCGACAGAGAGAGAGACGCCGAGAGAGAGAGAGAGACACGCCGACAGAGAGAGAGAGAGAGAGACACGCCGACAGAGAGAGAGAGACACGCCGATAGAGAGAGAGAGACACGTCGACAGAGAGAGAGAGACACGCCGACGGAGAGAGAGAGGGGCACGGCGGCAGAGAGAGGGACACGGCGACAGAGAGAGACACGGTAACAGAGAGGGAGACACGCTGACAGAGAGAGAGAGAGAGAGAGAGAGACACGCTGACAGAGAGAGAGGGACATGCCGACAGAGAGGGAGAGGGAGATGCCGACAGAGAGAGAGAGACGCCGACAGAGAGAGAGAGAGAGACGCCGACAGAGAGAGAGTGAGACACGGCGACAGAGAGCGACACGGCGACAGAGAGAGAGGGGGACACAATAACAGAGAGAGAGACTCGCTGACAGAGAGAGAGCGACACGGCGACAGAGAGAGGGGGACATGGTAACAGAGAGAGAGATTCGCTGACAGAGAGACACGCTGACAGAGAGAGAGAGACACGCCGATAGAGAGAGAGAGACACGCTGACAGAGAGAGAGAGACACGCCGACAGAGAGAGAGACGCCGACAGAGAGAGAGACGCCGAGAGAGAGAGAGAGACACGCCGACAGAGAGAGAGAGAGAGAGACGCCGACAGAGAGAGAGAGACACGCCGACAGAGAGACAGTGACACGCCGATAGAGAGAGAGAGAGAAAGACACCGACAGAGACAGAGAGTGACACGCCGAGAGAGAGCGGGAGAGACACGTCGACAGAGAGAGAGAGACACGTCGACAGAGAGAGAGAGACACGCCGACGGAGAGAGAGAGGGGCACGGCGGCAGAGAGAGAGAGAGACACGGTAACAGAGAGGGAGACACGCTGACAGAGAGAGAGAGAGAGAGAGAGAGAGAGAGACACGCTGACAGAGAGAGAGGGACATGCCGACAGAGAGGGAGAGGGAGATGCCGAGAGAGAGAGAGAGACGCCGAGAGAGAGAGACACGCCGAGAGAGAGAGAGAGACACGCCGACAGAGAGAGAGGGAGAGACGCCGACAGAGAGAGAGGGAGACACTCCGACAGAGAGAGAGGGAGACACGCCGACAGAGAGAGAGAGAGAGAGAGAGGCGCCGACAGAGAGAGAGAGAGAGAGAGATGCTGACAGAGAGAGTGAGATACACTCCGACAGAGAGAAAGCGACAGGCAGACCAGAAAGAGAGACGCCGACAGAGAGAGAGAAGACGCCGACAGAGAGAGAGAGACGCCGACAGAGAGAGAGAGAGACGCCGACAGAGAGAGAGAGAGACGCCGACAGAGAGAGAGAGACGCCGACAGAGAGAGAGAGACGCCGACAGAGAGAGACGCCGACAGAGAGAGAGAGACGCCGACAGAGAGAGAGAGATGCCGAGAGAGAGAGAGAGATGCCGACAGAGAGAGAGAGAGAGAGACGCCGACTGAGAGAGAGAGAGACGCCGACAGAGAGAGAGTGAGACACGGCGACAGAGAGCGACACGGCGACAGAGAGAGAGGGGGACACAATAACAGAGAGAGAGACTCGCTGACAGAGAGAGAGCGACACGGCGACAGAGAGAGAGGGGGACATGGTAACAGAGAGAGAGACATTCTGACAGAGAGAGAGACACGCTGACAGAGAGAGAGAGACACGCCGACAGAGAGAGAGAGACACGCCGAGAGAGAGCGAGACACGCCGAGAGAGAGCGGGAGAGACACGCCGACAGAGAGAGAGGGAGACACGCCGACAGAGAGAGAGGGAGACATGCCGACAGAGAGAGAGAGAGACGCCGACAGAGGGAGAGAGACACGCCGACAGAGAGAGAGGCGCTGACAGAGAGAGAGTTGCTGACAGAGAGAGTGAGACACACCGACAGAGAGAGTGACACGCCGACAGAGAGAGAGTGACACGCCGACAGAGAGAGGGAGAGATGCCGACAGAGAGAGAGAGACACGCCGACAGAGAGAGAGAGACGCCGACCGAGAGAGAGACGCCGACAGAGAGAGAGAGACGCCGACAGAGAGAGAGACGCCGACAGAGAGAGAGACGCCGACAGAGAGAGAGAGAAGCCGACAGAGAGAGAGACGCCGACAGAGAGAGAGACGCCGACAGAGAGAGAGACGCCGACAGAGAGAGAGAGACGCCGACAGAGAGACGCCGACAGAGAGAGAGACGCCGACAGAGAGAGAGACGCCGACAGAGAGAGAGACGCCGACAGAGAGAGAGACGCCGACAGAGAGAGAGACGCCGACAGAGAGAGAGACGCCGACAGAGAGAGAGACGCCGACAGAGAGAGAGACGCCGACAGAGAGAGAGACGCCGACAGAGAGAGAGACGCCGACAGAGAGAGAGACGCCGACAGAGAGAGAGACGCCGACAGAGAGAGAGACGCCGACAGAGAGAGAGACGCCGACAGAGAGAGAGACGCCGACAGAGAGAGAGACGCCGACAGAGAGAGAGACGCCGACAGAGAGTGAGACGCCGACAGAGAGAGAGACGCCGAGAGAGAGATGCCGAGAGAGAGAGAGAGACGCCGACAGAGAGAGAGAGAGACGCCGAGAGAGAGAGAGAGACGCCGAGAGAGAGAGAGAGACACGCCGAGAGAGAGAGAGACGCCGACAGAGAGAGAGAGACGCCGAGAGAGAGAGAGACGCCGACAGAGAGAGAGAGACGCCGACAGAGAGAGAGAGACGCCGAGAGAGAGAGAGAGACACGCCGAGAGAGAGAGAGAGACACGCCGACAGAGAGAGAGACACGCCGACAGAGAGAGAGACACGCCGAGAGAGAGAGAGACGCCGACAGAGAGAGAGAGACGCCGACAGAGAGAGAGAGACGCCGACAGAGAGAGAGAGACGCCGAGAGAGAGAGAGAGACGCCGAGAGAGAGAGAGAGACACGCCGAGAGAGAGAGAGACGCCGACAGAGAGAGAGACACGCCGAGAGAGAGAGAGACGCCGACAGAGAGAGAGAGACGCCGAGAGAGAGAGAGAGACGCCGAGAGAGAGAGAGAGACGCCGAGAGAGAGAGAGAGACACGCCGAGAGAGAGAGAGACGCCGAGAGAGGGAGAGACGCTGAGAGAGAGAGAGAGACGCCGACAGAGAGAGCGAGACGCCGAGACAGAGAGACACCGACAGAGAGAGAGATGCCGAGAGAGAGAGAGAGAGATGCCGAGAGAGAGAGAGACGCCGAGAGAGAGAGAGAGACGCCGAGAGAGAGAGAAGAGACGCCGAGAGAGACACGCCGACAGAGAGAGAGAGAGAGAGACGCCAACAGAGAGAGAGAGACACGCCAACAGAGAGACAGTGACACGCCGATAGAGAGAGAGAGAGAAAGACACCGACAGAGACAGAGAGTGACACGCCGAGAGAGAGAGAGAGACACGTCGACAGAGAGAGAGAGACACGTCGACAGAGAGAGAGAGAGACACGCCGACAGAGAGAGGGAGACACGCTGACAGAGAGAGAGAGAGAGACACGCTGACAGAGAGAGAGGGACACGCCGACAGAGAGGGAGAGGGAGATGCCGACAGAGAGAGAGAGACGCCGACAGAGAGAGAGACACGGCGACAGAGAGAGAGCGACACGGCGACAGAGAGAGAGCGACATGGCGACAGAGAGAGGGGGACATGGTAACAGAGAGAGAGATTCGCTGACAGAGAGACACGCTGACAGAGAGAGAGACACGCCGACAGAGAGAGAGAGACACGGCGAGAGAGAGAGAGAGACACGCCGACAGAGAGAGAGAGACTCGCTGACAGAGAGGGACACGCCGACAGAGAGAGACACGCCGGCAGAGAGAGAGAGACACGCCGACAGAGCGAGAGACACACACCGACAGAGCGAGAGACACACACCGACAGAGAGAGAGAGAGGCGCCGACAGAGAGAGAGACATTGACAGAGAGAGAGAGAGACGCCGATAGAGAGAGAGAGAGGTGCTGACAGAGAGAGAGAGACACGCCGACAGAGAGAGAGAGAGAGAGAGAGGCGCCTACAGAGAGAGAGTTGCTGACCGAGAGAGACACGCCGACAGAGAGACAGTGACACGCCGATAGAGAGAGAGAGAGAAAGACACCGACAGATTCAGAGAGTGACACGCCGAGAGAGAGCGGGAGAGACACGTCTACAGAGAGAGAGAGACACGTCTACAGAGAGAGAGAGACACGTCGACAGAGAGAGAGAGACACGCCGACGGAGAGAGAGGGGGGCACGGCGGCAGAGAGATGGACACGGCGACAGAGAGAGAGAGAGAGACACGGTAACAGAGAGGGAGACACGCTGACACAGAGAGAGAGAGAGACACGCTGACAGAGAGAGAGGGACACGCCGACAGAGAGAGAGAGACGCCGACAGAGGCAGAGAGAGAGACGCCGACAGAGAGAGACACGCCGACAGAGAGAGAGAGAGACACGCCGACAGAGAGAGAGAGAGAGACACGCCGACAGAGAGAGAGAGAGACACGCCGACAGAGAGAGAGAGACGCCGACAGAGAGAGTGGGAGGCGCCGACAGAGAGAGAGAGAGGCGCCGACAGAGAGAAAGAGAGAGATGCTGACAGAGAAAGTGAGATACACTCCGACAGAGAGAAAGCGGCACGCCGACAGAGAGAGAGAGACGCCGACAGAGAGAGAGAGACGCCGACAGAGAGAGAGTGAGACACGGCGACAGAGAGCGACACGGCGACAGAGAGAGGGGGACACAATAACAGAGAGAGAGTCTCGCTGACAGAGAGAGCGACACGGCGACAGAGAGAGAGGGGGACACAATAACAGAGAGAGATTCGCTGACAGAGAGACACGCCGACAGAGAGAGAGGGAGACACGCCGACAGAGAGAGGGAGACACGCCGACAGAGAGAGAGAGAGAGACACGCCGCCAGAGAGAGGGAGACACGCCGACAGAGAGAGGGAGACACGCCGACAGAGAGAGAGAGACACGCCGACAGAGAGAGAGAGATACGCCGACAGAGAGAGAGAGACACGCCGACAGAGAGAGAGAGACACGCCGACAGAGAGAGAGAGAGAGACACGCCGACAGAGAGAGAGACACGCCGACAGAGAGACACGCCGACAGAGAGAGAGAGACACGCCGACAGAGAGAGAGACACGTCGACGGAGAGAGAGAGACACGCCGACAGAGAGAGAGAGAGACACGCCGACAGAGAGAGAGACACGCCGACAGAGAGACACGCCGACAGAGAGAGAGAGACACGTCGACGGAGAGAGAGAGGGGCACGGCGACAGAGAGAGAGAGAGACACGGTAACAGAGAGGGAGACACGCTGACAGAGAGAGAGAGAGAGAGACACGCTGACAGAGAGAGAGGGACACGCCGACAGAGAGGGAGACGGAGATGCCGACAGAGAGAGAGAGAGACACCGACAGAGAGACAGACACGCCGACAGAGGCAGAGAGAGAGAGAGACACGGTAACAGAGAGAGAGACACGCCGACAGAGAGAGAGAGAGACACGCCGACAGAGAGAGAGAGACACGCCGACAGAGAGAGAGAGGGACACGCCGACAGAGAGAGAGAGAGACACGTCGACGGAGAGAGAGAGGGGCACGGCGACAGAGAGAGAGAGAGACACGGTAACAGAGAGGGAGACCCGCTGACAGAGAGAGAGAGAGAGAGACACGCTGACAGAGAGAGAGGGACACGCCGACAGAGAGGGAGACGGAGATGCCGACAGAGGCAGAGAGAGAGAGAGACACGGTAACAGAGAGAGAGACACGCTGACAGAGAGAGAGAGGGAGGCGCTGACAGAGAGGGAGACGCTGACAGAGAGAGAGAGAGACACGCCGACAGAGAGAGAGAGACACGCCGACAGAGAGAGAGAGAGACACGCCGACAGAGAGAGAGAGACACGCCGACAGAGAGAGAGAGAGACACACCGACAGAGAGAGAGAGACACGCCGACAGAGAGAGAGAGACACGCTGACAGAGAGAGAGAGAGACACGCCGACAGAGAGAGAGAGACACGCCGACAGAGAGAGAGAGACACGACGACAGAGAGAGAGAGACACGCCGACAGAGAGAGAGAGACACGCCGACAGAGAGAGAGAGACACGCCGACAGAGAGAGAGAGAGAGAGACACGCCGAGAGAGAGAGAGAGAGACGCCGACAGAGAGAGTGAGACACTCCGACAGAGAGAGAGAGACACTCCGACAAAGAGAGAGAGACACGCCGACAGAGAGAGAGAGAGAGACACGCCGACAGAGAGAGAGAGAGAGACACGCCGACAGAGAGAGAGAGAGAGACACGCCGACAGAGAGAGAGAGACACGCCGACAGAGAGAGCGACACACACCGACAGAGAGAGAGACACGCCGACAGAGAGAGAGAGAGAGAGAGACACGCCGAGAGAGAGAGAGACGCCGACAGAGAGAGAGAGGGAGGCGCTGACAGAGAGGGAGACGCTGACAGAGAGAGAGAGAAACGCCGACAGAGAGAGAGACACGCCGACAGAGAGAGAGAGGGAGGCGCTGACAGAGAGGGAGACGCTGACAGAGAGAGAGAGAAACGCCGACAGAGAGAGAGAGAGACACGCCGACAGAGAGAGAGAGAGAGACACGCCGAGAGAGAGAGAGAGACGCCGACAGAGAGAGAGAGACACTCCGACAGAGAGAGAGAGACACTCCGACAGAGAGAGAGAGACACGCCGACAGAGAGAGAGAGACACGCCGACAGAGAGAGAGAGACACGCCGACAGAGAGAGAGAGAGAGAGACACGCCGACAGAGAGAGAGAGACACGCCGACAGAGAGAGAGACACACACCGACAGAGAGAGAGACACGCCGACAGAGAGAGAGAGAGAGAGAGACACGCCGAGAGAGAGAGAGAGAGAGAGACGCCGACAGAGAGAGAGACACGCCGACAGAGAGAGGGAGAGATGCCGACAGAGAGAGACAGACACGCGGAGAGAGAGAGAGACACGCCGACAGAGAGAGAGAGAGACACGCCGACAGAGAGAGAGAGAGACACGCCGACAGAGAGAGAGTGACACGCCGATAGAGAGAGAGAGAGAAAGAGACCGACAGAGACAGAGTGACACGCCGAGAGAGAGCGGGAGAGACACGCCGACAGAGAGAGAGGGAGACACGCCGACAGAGAGAGAGGGAGACACGCCGACAGAGAGAGAGAGGGAGACACGCCGACAGAGAGAGAGAGAGGGAGACACGCCGGCAGAGAGAGGGGCACGGCGGCAGAGAGAGGGGCACGGCGGCAGAGAGAGGGGCACGGCGGCAGAGAGAGGGGCACGGCGGCAGAGAGAGGGGCACGGCGGCAGAGAGAGGGGCACGGCGGCAGAGAGAGGGGCACGGCGGCAGAGAGAGGGGCACGGCGGCAGAGAGAGGGGCACGGAGGCAGAGAGAGGGGCACGGCGGGAGAGAGAGGGGCACGGCGGGAGAGAGAGGGGCACGGCGGCAGAGAGAGGGGCACGGCGGCAGAGAGAGGGGCACGGCGGGAGAGAGAGGGGCACGGCGGCAGAGAGAGGGGCACGGCGGCAGAGAGAGGGGCACGGCGGCAGAGAGAGGGGCACGGCGGCAGAGAGAGGGGCACGGCGGCAGAGAGAAGGGCACGGCGGCAGAGAGAGGGGCAAGGCGGCAGAGAGAGGGGCACGGCGGCAGAGAGAGGGGCACGGCGGCAGAGAGAGGGGCACGGCGGCAGAGAGAGGGGCACGGCGGCAGAGAGAGGGGCACGGCGGCAGAGAGAGGGTCACGGCGGCAGAGAGAGGGGCACGGCGGCAGAGAGAGGGGCACGGCGGCAGAGAGAGGGGCACGGCGGCAGAGAGAGGGGCACGGCGGCAGAGAGAGGGGCACGGCGGCAGAGAGAGGGACACGGCGACAGAGAGAGAGAGGGACACGGCAACAGAGAGAGAGAGGGACACGGTAACAGAGAGAGAGACACGCCGAGAGAGAGAGAGACATGCCGTCAGAGAGAGAGAGAGAGAGACTTGCCGACAGAGAGAGAGAGAGAGACATGCCGACAGACAGAGAGAGAGAGAGAGACACGCCGACAGAGAGAAAGTGACAGGCCGACCAGAAAGAGAGAGAGACGCCGAGAGAGAGAGAGAGAGACGCCGAGAGAGAGAGAGAGTGACGCCGACAGAGTGAGAGTGACGCCGACAGAGAGAGAGACGCCGACAGCGAGAGACGCCGACAGAGAGAGTGGGACGCCGACAGAGAGAGAGATGCTAACAGAGAGAGTGAGATACACTCCGACAGAGAGAAAGCGACAGGCCGACCAGAAAGAGAGAGAGAGACGCCGACATAGAGAGAGCGAGACGCCGACAGAGAGAGAGAGACGCCGACAGAGGCAGAGAGACGCCGAGAGAGAGAGATGCACTCCGACAGAGTGAAAGCGACAGGCTGACCAGAGAGAGAGAGACCCCGACAGAGAGAGACGCCGACAGAGAGAGAGAGAGACGCCGAGAGAGAGAGAGAGAGAGAGAGACACTGACAGAGAGAGACGCCGACCAGAGAGAGAGAGAGAGAGAGAGACACTGACAGAGAGAGACGCAGACAGAGAGAGAGATGCCGACAGAGAGAGAGATGCCGACAGAGAGAGAGATGCCGACGGAGAGAGAGAGATGCCGACAGAGAGAGAGAGACGCCGACCAGAGAGAGAGAGAGAGAGAGAGAGAGAGACACTGACAGAGAGAGACGCAGACCAGAGAGAGAGAGAGATGCTGTCAGAGAGAGAGAGAGAGACGCAGACAGAGAGAGAGATGCCGACAGAGAGAGAGATGCCGACGGAGAGAGAGAGATGCCGACAGAGAGAGAGAGACGCCGACAGAGAGGGAGAGACGCCGACAGACTGAGAGATGCCGACAGAGAGAGAGACGCCGACAGAGGCAGAGACGCCGAGAGAGAGAGATGCACTCCGACAGAGTGAAAGCGACAGGCCGACCAGAGAGAGAGAGACCCCGACAGAGAGAGACGCCGACAGAGAGAGAGAGAGATACGCCGACGGAGAGAGAGAGACACGCTGACAGAGAGAGGTAGTGACACGCCGACAGAGAGAGAGAGAGACACGCTGACGGAGAGAGAGAGGGGCACGGCGGCAGAGAGAGGGACACGGCGACAGAGAGAGAGAGAGAAACGGTAACAGAGAGAGAGACAGTCCGACAGTGAGAGAGAGAGAGACACGCCGACAGAGAGAGAGAGAGACACGCCGACAGAGAGAGAGAGAGGCGCCGACAGAGAGAGAAGAGACGCCGAGAGAGAGAGAGAGACACGCCGACAGCGAGAGAGAGAGAGAGACGCCGACAGAGAGAGAGAGAGAGAGGCGCCTACAGAGAGAGAGTTGCTGACAGAGAGAGTGAGACACACCGACAGAGAGAGAGACACGCCGATAGAGAGAGAGAGAGAAAGACACCGACAGAGACAGAGAGTGACACGCCGAGAGAGAGCGGGAGAGACACGTCGACAGAGAGAGAGAGACACGTCGACAGAGAGAGAGAGACACGCCGACGGAGAGAGAGAGGGGCACGGCGGCAGAGAGAGGGACACGGCGACAGAGAGAGAGAGAGACACGGTAACAGAGAGGGAGACACGCCGACAGAGAGAGAGAGAGAGAGAGACACGCTGACAGAGAGAGAGGGACACGCCGACTGAGAGGGAGAGGGAGATGCCGACAGAGAGAGAGAGAGACGCCGACAGAGAGAGAGAGACGCCGACAGAGAGAGAGTGAGACACGGCGACAGAGAGCGACACGGCGACAGAGAGAGAGGGGGGACACAATAACAGAGAGAGAGTCACGCTGACAGAGAGAGAGCGACACGGCGACAGAGAGAGGGGGACATGGTAACAGAGAGAGAGACACGCTGACAGAGAGAGAGACACGCTGACAGAGAGAGAGAGACACGCCGAGAGAGAGAGAGAGACACGCCGAGAGAGAGCGGGAGAGACACGCCGACAGAGAGAGGGAGAAACGCCGACAGAGAGAGAGAGACACGCCGAGAGAGAGAGAGGGAGACACGCCGACAGAGAGAGAGGGAGAGAGAGAGAGATGCTGACAGAGAGAGTGAGATACACTCCGACAGAGAGAAAGCGACAGGCAGACCAGAAAGAGAGACGCCGACAGAGAGAAGACGCCGAGAGAGAGCGAGAGACGCCGACAGAGAGAGAGAGAGACGCCGACAGAGAGAGAGAGACGCCGAGAGAGAGACGCCGACAGAGAGAGAGAGAGAGACGCCGACAGAGAGAGAGAGACGCCGAGAGAGAGAGAGAGATGCCGACACAGAGAGAGACGCCGACAGAGAGAGAGAGAGACGCCGACAGAGAGAGAGAGACGCCGAGAGAGAGACGCCGACAGAGAGAGAGAGACGCCGACAGAGAGAGAGAGACGCCGCGAGAGAGAGAGAGACGCCGACAGAGAGAGAGAGACGCCGAGAGAGAGACGCCGACAGAGAGAGAGAGAGACGCCGACAGAGAGAGAGAGACGCCGAGAGAGAGACGCCGACAGAGAGAGAGAGACGCCGACAGAGAGAGAGAGATGCCGAGAGAGAGAGAGAGATGCCGACAGAGAGAGAGAGAGAGACGCCGACTGAGAGAGAGAGAGACGCCGACAGAGAGAGAGTGAGACACGGCGACAGAGAGCGACACGGCGACAGAGAGAGAGGGGGACACAATAACAGAGAGAGAGACTCGCTGACAGAGAGAGAGCGACACGGCGACAGAGAGAGAGGGGGACATGGTAACAGAGAGAGAGACACTCTGACAGAGAGAGAGACACGCTGACAGAGAGAGAGAGAGACACGCTGACAGAGAGAGAGAGAGACACGCCGACAGAGAGAGAGAGACACGCCGAGAGAGAGCGGGAGAGACACGCCGACAGAGAGAGAGGGAGACACGCCGACAGAGAGAGAGGGAGACACGCCGACAGAGAGAGAGAGACACGCCGACAGAGAGAGAGAGACACGGCGAGAGAGAGAGAGGGACACGCCGACAGAGAGAGAGAGACTCGCTGACAGAGAGGGACACGCCGACAGAGAGAGAGAGACACGCCGATAGAGCGAGAGACACACACCGACAGAGAGAGAGACACGGCGAGAGAGAGAGAGGCGCCGACAGAGAGAGAGACATTGACAGAGAGAGAGAGAGACGCCGATAGAGAGAGAGAGGTGCTGACAGAGAGAGTGAGACACACCGACGGAGAGAGAGAGACGCCGACAGAGAGAGAGAGACACGCCGACAGAGAGAGAGAGAGGCGCCTACAGAGAGAGAGTTGCTGACAGAGAGAGTGAGACACACCGACAGAGAGAGAGACACGCCGACAGAGAGACAGTGACACGCCGATAGAGAGAGAGAGAGAAAGACACCGACAGAGACAGAGAGTGACACGCCGAGAGAGAGCGGGAGAGACACGTCGACAGAGAGAGAGAGACACGCCGACAGAGAGAGAGAGACACGCCGAGAGAGAGCGGGAGAGACACGTCGACAGAGAGAGAGAGACACGTCGACAGAGAGAGAGAGACACGCCGACGGAGAGAGAGGGGGGCCCGGCGGCAGAGAGATGGACACGGCGACAGAGAGAGAGAGAGAGACACGGTAACAGAGAGAGAGAGACGCCGACAGAGGCAGAGAGAGAGAGAGACACGGTAACAGAGAGAGAGACACGCCGACAGAGAGAGAGAGAGACACGCCGACAGAGAGAGAGAGAGACACGCCGACAGAGAGAGAGACACGCCGACAGAGAGAGAGAGACGCCGACAGAGAGAGAGGGAGGCGCCGACAGAGAGAGAGAGACGCCGACAGAGAGAGAGAGAGGCGCCGACAGAGAGAAAGAGAGAGATGCTGACAGAGAAAGTGAGATACACTCCGACAGAGAGAAAGCGGCAGGCCGACCAGAAAGAGAGAGAGACGCCGACAGAGAGAGAGAGACGCCGACAGAGAGAGAGAGACGCCGACAGAGAGAGAGAGACGCCGACAGAGAGAGAGAGAGACGCCGACAGAGAGAGAGAGAGACGCCGACAGAGAGAGAGAGACGCCGACAGAGAGAGAGTGAGACACGGCGACAGAGAGCGACACGGCGACAGGGAGAGAGGGGGACACAATAACAGAGAGAGAGATTCGCTGACAGAGAGACACGCCGACAGAGAGAGAGGGAGACACGCCGACAGAGAGAGGGAGACACGCCGACAGAGAGAGACACGCCGACAGAGAGAGAGAGAGAGACACGCCGACAGAGAGAGGGAGACACGCCGACAGAGAGAGAGAGACACGCCGACAGAGAGAGAGAGACGCCGACAGAGAGAGAGAGAGAGAGATGCTGACAGAGAGAGAGACACGCCGAGAGAGAGAGAGACACGCCGACAGAGAGAGGGAGACACGCCGACAGAGAGAGAGAGACACGCCGACAGAGAGAGAGAGACACGCCGACAGAGAGAGAGAGAGACACGCCGACAGAGAGAGAGAGAGACACGCCGACAGAGAGAGAGAGAGACATGCCGACAGAGTGAGAGACACGCCGACAGAGAGACACGCCGACAGAGAGAGATAGACACGCCGACAGAGAGAGAGAGAGAGACACGTCGACGGAGAGAGAGAGGGGCACGGCGACAGAGAGAGAGAGAGACACGGTAACAGAGAGGGAGACACGCTGACAGAGAGAGAGAGAGAGAGACACGCTGACAGAGAGAGAGGGACACGCCGACAGAGAGGGAGACGGAGATGCCGACAGAGAGAGAGAGACGCCGACAGAGGCAGAGAGAGAGAGAGACACGGTAACAGAGAGAGAGACACGCCGACAGAGAGAGAGAGAGACACGCCGACAGAGAGAGAGAGACATGCCGACAGAGAGAGAGACACGCCGACAGAGAGAGAGAGACACGCCGACAGAGAGAGAGAGACACGCCGAGAGAGAGCGAGACACGCCGAGAGAGAGCGGGAGAGACACGCCGACAGAGAGAGAGGGAGACACGCCGACAGAGAGAGAGGGAGACACGCCGACAGAGAGAGAGAGACACGCCGACAGAGAGAGAGAGACACGGCGAGAGAGAGAGAGAGACACGCCGACAGAGAGAGAGAGACTCGCTGACAGAGAGGGACACGCCGACAGAGAGAGAGAGACACGCCGATAGAGCGAGAGACACACACCGACAGAGAGAGAGACACGCCGACAGAGAGAGAGAGAGAGGCGCCGACAGAGAGAGAGACATTGACAGAGAGAGAGAGAGACGCCGATAGAGAGAGAGAGGTGCTGACAGAGAGAGTGAGACACACCGACGGAGAGAGAGAGACGCCGACAGAGAGAGAGAGACACGCCGACAGAGAGAGAGAGAGGCGCCTACAGAGAGAGAGTTGCTGACAGAGAGAGTGAGACACACCGACAGAGAGAGAGACACGCCGACAGAGAGACAGTGACACGCCGATAGAGAGAGAGAGAGAAAGACACCGACAGAGACAGAGAGTGACACGCCGAGAGAGAGCGGGAGAGACACGTCGACAGAGAGAGAGAGACACGTCGACAGAGAGAGAGAGACACGCCGACGGAGAGAGAGGGGGGCACGGCGGCAGAGAGATGGACACGGAGAGAGAGAGAGACACGGTAACAGAGAGGGAGACATGCTGACAGAGAGAGAGAGAGAGAGACACGCTGACAGAGAGAGAGGGACACGCCGACAGAGAGGGAGAGGGAGATGCCGACAGAGAGAGAGAGACGCCGACAGAGGCAGAGAGAGAGAGAGACACGGTAACAGAGAGAGAGACACGCCGACAGAGAGAGAGAGAGAAACAGGCCGACAGAGGGAGAGAGAGACACGCCGACAGAGAGAGAGAGACGCCGACAGAGAGAGAGGGAGGCGCCGACAGAGAGAGAGAGACGCCGACAGAGAGAGAGGCGCCGACAGAGAGAAAGAGAGAGATGCTGACAGAGAAAGTGAGATACACTCCGACAGAGAGAAAGCGGCAGGCCGACCAGAGAGAGAGAGACGCCGACAGAGAGAGAGAGACGCCGACAGAGAGAGAGAGACGCCGACAGAGAGAGAGAGACGCCGACAGAGAGAGAGAGACGCCGACAGAGAGAGAGAGACGCCGACAGAGAGAGAGAGACGCCGACAGAGAGAGAGTGAGACACGGCGACAGAGAGCGACACGGCGACAGGGAGAGAGGGGGACACAACAGAGAGAGAGACTCGCTGACAGAGAGAGAGCGACACGGCGACAGAGAGAGAGGGGGACACAACAGAGAGAGAGATTCGCTGACAGAGAGACACGCCGACAGAGAGAGAGGGAGACACGCCGACAGAGAGAGGGAGACACGCCGACAGAGAGAGAGACACGCCGACAGAGAGAGAGAGAGAGACACGCCGACAGAGAGAGAGACACACACCGACAGAGAGAGACACGCCGACAGAGAGAGAGAGAGAGAGAGAGAGCCGCCGACAGAGACAGAGAGTGACACGCCGAGAGAGAGCGGGAGAGACACGTCGACAGAGAGAGAGAGACACGTCGACAGAGAGAGAGAGACACGTCGACAGAGAGAGAGAGACACGTCGACAGAGAGAGAGAGACACGCCGACGGAGAGAGAGAGGGGCACGGCGGCAGAGAGAGGGACACGGCGACAGAGAGAGAGAGACACGCCGACTGAGAGGGAGAGGGAGATGCCGACAGAGAGAGAGAGAGACGCCGACAGAGAGAGAGAGACGCCGACAGAGAGAGAGTGAGACACGGCGACAGAGAGCGACACGGCGACAGAGAGAGAGGGGGGACACAATAACAGAGAGAGAGTCTCGCTGACAGAGAGAGAGCGACACGGCGACAGAGAGAGGGGGACATGGTAACAGAGAGAGAGATTCGCTGACAGAGAGACACGCTGACAGAGAGAGAGACACGCTGACAGAGAGAGAGAGACACGCCGACAGAGAGAGAGAGACACGCCGAGAGAGAGCGGGAGAGACACGCCGACAGAGAGAGGGAGAAACGCCGACAGAGAGAGAGGGAGAGAGAGAGAGATGCTGACAGAGAGAGTGAGATACACTCCGACAGAGAGAAAGCGACAGGCAGACCAGAAAGAGAGACGCCGACAGAGAGAAGACGCCGAGAGAGAGCGAGAGACGCCGACAGAGAGAGAGAGAGACGCCGACAGAGAGAGAGAGACGCCGAGAGAGAGACGCCGACAGAGAGAGAGAGAGAGACGCCGACAGAGAGAGAGACGCCGACAGAGAGAGAGACGTCGACAGAGAGAGAGAGACACGTCGACAGAGAGAGAGAGACACGCCGACGGAGAGAGAGAGGGGCACGGCGGCAGAGAGAGGGACACGGCGACAGAGAGAGAGAGAGACACGGTAACAGAGAGGGAGACACGCCGACAGAGAGAGAGAGAGAGAGAGACACGCTGACAGAGAGAGAGGGACACGCCGACTGAGAGGGAGAGGGAGATGCCGACAGAGAGAGAGAGAGACGCCGACAGAGAGAGAGAGACGCCGACAGAGAGAGAGTGAGACACGGCGACAGAGAGCGACACGGCGACAGAGAGAGAGGGGGGACACAATAACAGAGAGAGAGTCTCGCTGACAGAGAGAGAGCGACACGGCGACAGAGAGAGGGGGACATGGTAACAGAGAGAGAGACACGCTGACAGAGAGAGAGACACGCTGACAGAGAGAGAGAGACACGCCGAGAGAGAGAGAGAGACACGCCGAGAGAGAGCGGGAGAGACACGCCGACAGAGAGAGGGAGAAACGCCGACAGAGAGAGAGAGACACGCCGAGAGAGAGAGAGGGAGACACGCCGACAGAGAGAGAGGGAGAGAGAGAGAGATGCTGACAGAGAGAGTGAGATACACTCCGACAGAGAGAAAGCGACAGGCAGACCAGAAAGAGAGACGCCGACAGAGAGAAGACGCCGAGAGAGAGCGAGAGACGCCGACAGAGAGAGAGAGAGACGCCGACAGAGAGAGAGAGACGCCGAGAGAGAGACGCCGACAGAGAGAGAGAGAGAGACGCCGACAGAGAGAGAGAGACGCCGAGAGAGAGAGAGAGATGCCGACACAGAGAGAGACGCCGACAGAGAGAGAGAGAGACGCCGACAGAGAGAGAGAGACGCCGAGAGAGAGACGCCGACAGAGAGAGAGAGACGCCGACAGAGAGAGAGAGACGCCGCGAGAGAGAGAGAGACGCCGACAGAGAGAGAGAGACGCCGAGAGAGAGACGCCGACAGAGAGAGAGAGAGACGCCGACAGAGAGAGAGAGACGCCGAGAGAGAGACGCCGACAGAGAGAGAGAGACGCCGACAGAGAGAGAGAGATGCCGAGAGAGAGAGAGAGATGCCGACAGAGAGAGAGAGAGAGACGCCGACTGAGAGAGAGAGAGACGCCGACAGAGAGAGAGTGAGACACGGCGACAGAGAGCGACACGGCGACAGAGAGAGAGGGGGACACAATAACAGAGAGAGAGACTCGCTGACAGAGAGAGAGCGACACGGCGACAGAGAGAGAGGGGGACATGGTAACAGAGAGAGAGACACTCTGACAGAGAGAGAGACACGCTGACAGAGAGAGAGAGAGACACGCTGACAGAGAGAGAGAGAGACACGCCGACAGAGAGAGAGAGACACGCCGAGAGAGAGCGGGAGAGACACGCCGACAGAGAGAGAGGGAGACACGCCGACAGAGAGAGAGGGAGACACGCCGACAGAGAGAGAGAGACACGCCGACAGAGAGAGAGAGACACGGCGAGAGAGAGAGAGGGACACGCCGACAGAGAGAGAGAGACTCGCTGACAGAGAGGGACACGCCGACAGAGAGAGAGAGACACGCCGATAGAGCGAGAGACACACACCGACAGAGAGAGAGACACGGCGAGAGAGAGAGAGGCGCCGACAGAGAGAGAGACATTGACAGAGAGAGAGAGAGACGCCGATAGAGAGAGAGAGGTGCTGACAGAGAGAGTGAGACACACCGACGGAGAGAGAGAGACGCCGACAGAGAGAGAGAGACACGCCGACAGAGAGAGAGAGAGGCGCCTACAGAGAGAGAGTTGCTGACAGAGAGAGTGAGACACACCGACAGAGAGAGAGACACGCCGACAGAGAGACAGTGACACGCCGATAGAGAGAGAGAGAGAAAGACACCGACAGAGACAGAGAGTGACACGCCGAGAGAGAGCGGGAGAGACACGTCGACAGAGAGAGAGAGACACGCCGACAGAGAGAGAGAGACACGCCGAGAGAGAGCGGGAGAGACACGTCGACAGAGAGAGAGAGACACGTCGACAGAGAGAGAGAGACACGCCGACGGAGAGAGAGGGGGGCCCGGCGGCAGAGAGATGGACACGGCGACAGAGAGAGAGAGAGAGACACGGTAACAGAGAGAGAGAGACGCCGACAGAGGCAGAGAGAGAGAGAGACACGGTAACAGAGAGAGAGACACGCCGACAGAGAGAGAGAGAGACACGCCGACAGAGAGAGAGAGAGACACGCCGACAGAGAGAGAGACACGCCGACAGAGAGAGAGAGACGCCGACAGAGAGAGAGGGAGGCGCCGACAGAGAGAGAGAGACGCCGACAGAGAGAGAGAGAGGCGCCGACAGAGAGAAAGAGAGAGATGCTGACAGAGAAAGTGAGATACACTCCGACAGAGAGAAAGCGGCAGGCCGACCAGAAAGAGAGAGAGACGCCGACAGAGAGAGAGAGACGCCGACAGAGAGAGAGAGACGCCGACAGAGAGAGAGAGACGCCGACAGAGAGAGAGAGAGACGCCGACAGAGAGAGAGAGAGACGCCGACAGAGAGAGAGAGACGCCGACAGAGAGAGAGTGAGACACGGCGACAGAGAGCGACACGGCGACAGGGAGAGAGGGGGACACAATAACAGAGAGAGAGATTCGCTGACAGAGAGACACGCCGACAGAGAGAGAGGGAGACACGCCGACAGAGAGAGGGAGACACGCCGACAGAGAGAGACACGCCGACAGAGAGAGAGAGAGAGACACGCCGACAGAGAGAGGGAGACACGCCGACAGAGAGAGAGAGACACGCCGACAGAGAGAGAGAGACGCCGACAGAGAGAGAGAGAGAGAGATGCTGACAGAGAGAGAGACACGCCGAGAGAGAGAGAGACACGCCGACAGAGAGAGAGAGACACGCCGACAGAGAGAGAGAGACACGCCGACAGAGAGAGAGAGAGACACGCCGACAGAGAGAGAGAGAGACACGCCGACAGAGAGAGAGAGAGACATGCCGACAGAGTGAGAGACACGCCGACAGAGAGACACGCCGACAGAGAGAGATAGACACGCCGACAGAGAGAGAGAGAGAGACACGTCGACGGAGAGAGAGAGGGGCACGGCGACAGAGAGAGAGAGAGACACGGTAACAGAGAGGGAGACACGCTGACAGAGAGAGAGAGAGAGAGACACGCTGACAGAGAGAGAGGGACACGCCGACAGAGAGGGAGACGGAGATGCCGACAGAGAGAGAGAGACGCCGACAGAGGCAGAGAGAGAGAGAGACACGGTAACAGAGAGAGAGACACGCCGACAGAGAGAGAGAGAGACACGCCGACAGAGAGAGAGAGACATGCCGACAGAGAGAGAGACACGCCGACAGAGAGAGAGAGACACGCCGACAGAGAGAGAGAGACACGCCGAGAGAGAGCGAGACACGCCGAGAGAGAGCGGGAGAGACACGCCGACAGAGAGAGAGGGAGACACGCCGACAGAGAGAGAGGGAGACACGCCGACAGAGAGAGAGAGACACGCCGACAGAGAGAGAGAGACACGGCGAGAGAGAGAGAGAGACACGCCGACAGAGAGAGAGAGACTCGCTGACAGAGAGGGACACGCCGACAGAGAGAGAGAGACACGCCGATAGAGCGAGAGACACACACCGACAGAGAGAGAGACACGCCGACAGAGAGAGAGAGAGAGGCGCCGACAGAGAGAGAGACATTGACAGAGAGAGAGGGAGACGCCGATAGAGAGAGAGAGGTGCTGACAGAGAGAGTGAGACACACCGACGGAGAGAGAGAGACGCCGACAGAGAGAGAGAGACACGCCGACAGAGAGAGAGAGAGAGAGAGGCGCCTACAGAGAGAGAGTTGCTGACAGAGAGAGTGAGACACACCGACAGAGAGAGAGACACGCCGACAGAGAGACAGTGACACGCCGATAGAGAGAGAGAGAAAAAGACACCGACAGAGACAGAGAGTGACACGCCGAGAGAGAGCGGGAGAGACACGTCGACAGAGAGAGAGAGACACGTCGACAGAGAGAGAGAGACACGCCGACGGAGAGAGAGGGGGGCACGGCGGCAGAGAGATGGACACGGAGAGAGAGAGAGACACGGTAACAGAGAGGGAGACATGCTGACAGAGAGAGAGAGAGAGACACGCTGACAGAGAGAGAGGGACACGCCGACAGAGAGGGAGAGGGAGATGCCGACAGAGAGAGAGAGACGCCGACAGAGGCAGAGAGAGAGAGAGACACGGTAACAGAGAGAGAGACACGCCGACAGAGAGAGAGAGAGAAACAGGCCGACAGAGGGAGAGAGAGACACGCCGACAGAGAGAGAGAGACGCCGACAGAGAGAGAGGGAGGCGCCGACAGAGAGAGAGAGACGCCGACAGAGAGAGAGGCGCCGACAGAGAGAAAGAGAGAGATGCTGACAGAGAAAGTGAGATACACTCCGACAGAGAGAAAGCGGCAGGCCGACCAGAGAGAGAGAGACGCCGACAGAGAGAGAGAGACGCCGACAGAGAGAGAGAGACGCCGACAGAGAGAGAGAGACGCCGACAGAGAGAGAGAGACGCCGACAGAGAGAGAGAGACGCCGACAGAGAGAGAGAGACGCCGACAGAGAGAGAGTGAGACACGGCGACAGAGAGCGACACGGCGACAGGGAGAGAGGGGGACACAACAGAGAGAGAGACTCGCTGACAGAGAGAGAGCGACACGGCGACAGAGAGAGAGGGGGACACAACAGAGAGAGAGATTCGCTGACAGAGAGACACGCCGACAGAGAGAGAGGGAGACACGCCGACAGAGAGAGGGAGACACGCCGACAGAGAGAGAGACACGCCGACAGAGAGAGAGAGAGAGACACGCCGACAGAGAGAGAGACACACACCGACAGAGAGAGACACGCCGACAGAGAGAGAGAGAGAGAGAGAGAGCCGCCGACAGAGACAGAGAGTGACACGCCGAGAGAGAGCGGGAGAGACACGTCGACAGAGAGAGAGAGACACGTCGACAGAGAGAGAGAGACACGTCGACAGAGAGAGAGAGACACGTCGACAGAGAGAGAGAGACACGCCGACGGAGAGAGAGAGGGGCACGGCGGCAGAGAGAGGGACACGGCGACAGAGAGAGAGAGACACGCCGACTGAGAGGGAGAGGGAGATGCCGACAGAGAGAGAGAGAGACGCCGACAGAGAGAGAGAGACGCCGACAGAGAGAGAGTGAGACACGGCGACAGAGAGCGACACGGCGACAGAGAGAGAGGGGGGACACAATAACAGAGAGAGAGTCTCGCTGACAGAGAGAGAGCGACACGGCGACAGAGAGAGGGGGACATGGTAACAGAGAGAGAGATTCGCTGACAGAGAGACACGCTGACAGAGAGAGAGACACGCTGACAGAGAGAGAGAGACACGCCGACAGAGAGAGAGAGACACGCCGAGAGAGAGCGGGAGAGACACGCCGACAGAGAGAGGGAGAAACGCCGACAGAGAGAGAGGGAGAGAGAGAGAGATGCTGACAGAGAGAGTGAGATACACTCCGACAGAGAGAAAGCGACAGGCAGACCAGAAAGAGAGACGCCGACAGAGAGAAGACGCCGAGAGAGAGCGAGAGACGCCGACAGAGAGAGAGAGAGACGCCGACAGAGAGAGAGAGACGCCGAGAGAGAGACGCCGACAGAGAGAGAGAGAGAGACGCCGACAGAGAGAGAGACGCCGACAGAGAGAGAGAGACGCCGACAGAGAGAGAGAGACGCCGACAGAGAGAGAGAAACGCCGACAGAGAGAGAGAGACGCCGACAGAGAGAGAGAGAGACGCCGACACAGAGAGAGACGCCGACAGAAAGAGAGAGAGACGCCGACAGAGAGAGAGAGACGCCGAGAGAGAGACGCCGACAGAGAGAGAGAGACGCCGACAGAGAGAGAGAGAGATGCCGACACAGAGAGAGACGCCGACAGAGAGAGAGAGAGACGCCGACAGAGAGAGAGAGACGCCGAGAGAGAGACGCCGACAGAGAGAGAGAGACGCCGACAGAGAGAGAGAGACGCCGAGAGAGAGAGAGACGCCGACTGAGAGAGAGAGAGACGCCGACAGAGAGAGAGTGAGACACGGCGACAGAGAGCGACACGGCGACAGAGAGAGAGGGGGACACAATAACAGAGAGAGAGACTCGCTGACAGAGAGAGAGCGACATGGTAACAGAGAGAGAGACACTCTGACAGAGAGGGAGACACGCTGACAGAGAGAGAGAGAGACACGCAGACAGAGAGAGAGAGAGACACGCCGACAGAGAGAGAGGGAGACACGCCGACAGAGAGAGAGAGACACGCCGACAGAGAGAGAGAGACACAGCGAGAGAGAGAGAGGGACACGCCGACAGAGAGAGAGAGACTCGCTGACAGAGAGGGACACGCCGACAGAGAGAGAGAGACACGCTGATAGAGCGAGAGACACACACCGACAGAGAGAGAGACACGGCGAGAGAGAGAGAGGCGCCGACAGAGAGAGAGACATTGACAGAGAGAGAGAGAGACGCCGATAGAGAGAGAGAGGTGCTGACAGAGAGAGTGAGACACACCGACGGAGAGAGAGAGACGCCGACAGAGAGAGAGAGACACGCCGACAGAGAGAGAGAGAGGCGCCTACAGAGAGAGAGTTGCTGACAGAGAGAGTGAGACACACCGACAGAGAGAGAGACACTTCGACAGAGAGAGAGAGAGACACGCCGACGGAGAGAGAGGGGGGCACGGCGGCAGACAGATGGACACGGCGACAGAGAGAGAGAGAGAGACACGGTAACAGAGAGAGAGAGACGCCGACAGAGGCAGAGAGAGAGAGAGACACGCCGACAGAGAGAGAGAGACACGCCGACAGAGAGAGAGAGACACGCCGACAGAGAGAGAGAGACACGCCGACAGAGAGAGAGAGACACGCCGAGAGAGAGCGAGACACGCCGAGAGAGAGCGGGAGAGACACGCCGACAGAGAGAGAGGGAGACACGCCGACAGAGAGAGAGGGAGACACGCCGACAGAGAGAGAGAGACACGCCGACAGAGAGAGAGAGACACGGCGAGAGAGAGAGAGGGACACGCCGACAGAGAGAGAGAGACACGCCGATAGAGCGAGAGACACACACCGACAGAGAGAGAGACACGCCGACAGAGAGAGAGAGAGAGGCGCCGACAGAGAGAGAGACATTGACAGAGAGAGAGGGAGACGCCGATAGAGAGAGAGAGGTGCTGACAGAGAGAGTGAGACACACCGACGGAGAGAGAGAGACGCCGACAGAGAGAGAGAGACACGCCGACAGAGAGAGAGAGACACGCCGACAGAGAGAGAGAGAGACACACCGACAGAGAGAGAGACACGCCGCCAGAGAGAGAGAGACACGCCGACAGAGAGAGAGAGAGATGCCGACAGAGAGGGACTGGGAGACACCGACAGAGAGAGAGAGAGAGACACACCGACAGAGAGAGAGAGGCGCCTACAGAGACAGAGAGTGACACGCCGAGAGAGAGCGGGAGAGACACGTCGACAGAGAGAGAGAGACACGTCGACAGAGAGAGAGAGACACGTCGACAGAGAGAGAGAGACACGCCGACGGAGAGAGAGGGGGGCACGGCGGCAGAGAGATGGACACGGCGACAGAGAGAGAGAGAGACACGGTAACAGAGAGGGAGACACGCTGACAGAGAGAGAGAGAGAGAGAGACACGCTGACAGAGAGAGAGGGACACGCCGACAGAGAGGGAGAGGGAGATGCCGACAGAGAGAGAGAGAGAGAGACACGGTAACAGAGAGAGAGACACGCCGACAGAGAGAGAGAGAGAGACACGCCGACAGAGAGAGAGAGACGCCGACAGAGAGAGAGGGAGGCGCCGACAGAGAGAGAGAGACGCCGACAGAGAGAGAGAGAGGCGCCGACAGAGAGAAAGAGAGAGATGCTGACAGAGAAAGTGAGATACACTCCGACAGAGAGAAAGCGGCACGCCGACAGAGAGAGAGAGACGCCGACAGAGAGAGAGAGACGCCGACAGAGAGAAAGAGAGACACGCCGACCAGAAAGAGAGAGAGACGCCGACAGAGAGAGAGAGAGAGAGAGGCGCCGATAGAGAGAGAGAGGCGCCGACAGAGAGAGAGAGACACACCGACAGAGAGAGAGAGACACGCCGACAGAGAGAGAGAGACACGCCGACAGAGAGAGAGAGAGAAACGCCGACAGAGAGAGAGAGAGAGAGACGCCGACAGAGAGAGAGAGAGACGCCGACAGAGAGAGAGAGACACCGACATAGACGCCGACAGAGAGAGAGAGAGAGACTCCTACAGAGAGAGAGACGCCGACAGAGGCAGAGAGAGAGAGAGAGACACCGACAGAGGCAGAGAGTGAGCGAGACGCCGACAGAGAGAGTGAGCGAGACGCCGACAGAGGGAGAGGGAGAGACGCCGACAGAGAGAGTGAGCGAGACGCCGACAGAGGGAGAGGGAGAGACGCCGACAGAGAGAGAGAGGCGCCGACAGAGAGGCGGAGGGAGACGCCGACAGAGAGAGAGAGACACATCGACAGAGAGAGAGACACGCCGACAGAGAGAGAGAGACACGCCGACAGAGAGAGAGAGACACGGCGACAGAGAGAGAGAGACACGGCGACAGAGAGAGAGAGAGACACGGCGACAGAGAGAGAGAGACACGGCGACAGAGGGAGAGAGACACGGCGACAGAGAGAGAGAGAGACACGGCGACAGAGAGAGAGACACGGCGACAGAGAGAGAGAGAGACACGGCGACAGAGAGAGCGAGACACGGCGACAGAGAGATAGAGACACGGCGACAGAGAGAGAGAGAGACACGGCGACAGAGAGAGAGAGGCACGGCGACAGAGAGAGAGAGAGACACGCCGAGAGAGACGCCGACAGAGAGAGAGAGACGCCGACAGAGAGACAGAGACGCCGAGAGAGAGACGCCGAGAGAGAGACGCCGACAGAGAGACGCCGAGAGAGTGAGCGGGAGACACGCTGACGGAGAGACAGACACGCCGACAGAGAGAGAGACACGCCGACAGAGAGAGAGACACGCCGACAGAGAGAGAGACGCCGAGAGAGAGAGACGCACACCGACAGAGAGAGAGAGAGAAACGCCGAGAGAGAGAGAGAGACGCCGACAGAGAGAGAGAGAGAAACGCCGACAGAGAGAGAGAGAGAGAGAGACGCCGACAGAGAGAGGGAGAGACCCCGACAGAGAGAGAGGGAGACACGCCGACAGAGAGAGAGAGAGAAACGCCGACAGAGAGAGAGAGAGAGAGACGCCGACAGAGAGAGAGAGAGACGCCGACAGAGAGAGAGAGACACCGACATAGACGCCGACAGAGAGAGAGAGAGAGACTCCTACAGAGAGAGAGACGCCGACAGAGGCAGAGAGAGAGAGAGAGACACCGACAGAGGCAGAGAGAGAGAGAGACGCCGACAGAGAGAGTGAGCGAGACGCCGACAGAGGGAGAGGGAGAGACGCCGACAGAGAGAGTGAGCGAGACGCCGACAGAGGGAGAGGGAGAGACGCCGACAGAGAGAGTGAGCGAGACGCCGACAGAGGGAGAGGGAGAGACGCCGACAGAGAGAGAGACGCCGAGAGAGAGAGAGACACACCGACAGAGAGAGAGAGAGACGCCGACAGAGAGAGAGAGAGACCCCGACAGAGAGAGAGGGAGACACGCCGACAGAGAGAGAGAGAGAAACGCCGACAGAGAGAGAGAGAGAGAGAGACGCCGACAGAGAGAGGGAGAGACCCCGACAGAGAGAGAGGGAGACACGCCGACAGAGAGAGAGAGAGAAACGCCGACAGAGAGAGAGAGAGAGAGACGCCGACAGAGAGAGAGAGAGACGCCGACAGAGAGAGAGAGACACCGACATAGACGCCGACAGAGAGAGAGAGAGAGAGAGACACCGACAGAGGCAGAGAGTGAGCGAGACGCCGACAGAGAGAGTGAGCGAGACGCCGACAGAGGGAGAGGGAGAGACGCCGACAGAGAGAGTGAGCGAGACGCCGACAGAGGGAGAGGGAGAGACGCCGACAGAGAGAGAGAGGCGCCGACAGAGAGGCGGAGGGAGACGCCGACAGAGAGAGAGAGAGACACATCGACAGAGAGAGAGACACGCCGACAGAGAGAGAGAGACACGCCGACAGAGAGAGAGAGACACGCCGACAGAGAGAGAGAGACACGGCGACAAAGAGAGAGAGACACGGCGACAGAGAGAGAGAGAGACACGGCGACAGAGAGAGAGAGACACGGCGACAGAGGGAGAGAGACACGGCGACAGAGAGAGAGAGAGACACGGCGACAGAGAGAGAGACACGGCGACAGAGAGAGAGAGAGACACGGCGACAGAGAGAGCGAGACACGGCGACAGAGAGATAGAGACACGGCGACAGAGAGAGAGAGAGACACGGCGACAGAGAGAGAGAGGCACGGCGACAGAGAGAGAGAGAGACACGGCGACAGAGAGAGAGAGACACGGCGACAGAGAGATAGAGACACGGCGACAGAGAGAGAGAGAGGCACGGCGACAGAGAGAGAGAGGCACGGCGACAGAGAGAGAGAGAGACGCCGAGAGAGAGAGAGGTGCTGACCGAGAGAGTGAGACACACCGAGAGAGTGAGACACACCGAGAGAGAGAGAGACGCTGACAGAGAGAGAGACACGCTGATGGAGAGAGAGAGACACGCTGACACAGAGAGAGAGAGACACCGACAGAGGGAGAGAGACACGCCGACAGAGAGAGAGAGAGAGGCGCTGACAGAGAGAGAGTTGCTGACAGAGAGAGAGTTGCTGACAGAGAGAGTGAGACACACCGACAGAGAGAGAGACACGCCGACAGAGAGAGAGTGACACGCCGACAGAGAGAGAGTGACACGCCGACAGAGAGAGGGAGAGATGCCGACAGAGAGAGAGAGACACGCCGACAGAGAGAGAGAGACGCCGACCGAGAGAGAGACGCCGACAGAGAGAGAGAGACGCCGACAGAGAGAGAGAGACGCCGACAGAGAGAGAGAGACGCCGACAGAGAGAGAGAGACGCCGACAGAGAGAGAGACGCCGACAGAGAGAGACGCCGACAGAGAGAGACGCCGACAGAGAGAGACGCCGACAGAGAGAGACGCCGACAGAGAGAGACGCCGACAGAGAGAGACGCCGACAGAGAGAGACGCCGACAGAGAGAGACGCCGACAGAGAGAGACGCCGACAGAGAGAGACGCCGACAGAGAGAGACGCCGACAGAGAGAGAGACGCCGACAGAGAGAGAGACGCCGACAGAGAGAGAGACGCCGACAGAGAGAGAGACGCCGACAGAGAGAGAGACGCCGACAGAGAGAGAGACGCCGACAGAGAGAGAGACGCCGACAGAGAGAGAGACGCCGACAGAGAGAGAGACGCCGACAGAGAGAGAGACGCCGACAGAGAGAGAGACGCCGACAGAGAGAGAGTCACGTCGACAGAGAGAGAGTCACGTCGACAGAGAGAGAGTCACGTCGACAGAGAGAGAGTCACGTCGACAGAGCGAGAGTCACGTCGACAGAGCGAGAGTCACGTCGACAGAGCGAGAGTCACGTCGACAGAGCGAGAGTCACGCCGACAGTGAGAGAGTCACGTCGACAGAGAGCGAGTCACGTCGACAGAGCGAGAGTCACGCCGACAGAGCGAGAGTCACGCCGACAGAGAGAGAGTCACGCCGACAGAGAGAGAGTCACGCCGACAGAGAGCGAGTCACGTCGACAGAGAGCGAGTCACGTCGACAGAGAGCGAGTCACGTCGACAGAGAGCGAGTCACGTCGACAGAGAGCGAGTCACGTCGACAGAGAGCGAGTCACGTCGACAGAGAGCGAGTCACGTCGACAGAGAGCGAGTCACGTCGACAGAGAGCGAGTCACGCCGACAGAGAGAGAGTCACGTCGACAGTGAGAGAGCCACGTCGACAGAGAGAGAGTCACGTCGACAGAGAGCGAGACACGTCGACAGTGAGAGAGTCACGTCGACAGAGAGAGAGTCACGTCGACAGTGAGAGAGTCACGTCGACAGTGAGAGAGTCACGCCGACAGAGAGAGTCACGCCGACAGAGAGAGTCACGTCGACAGTGAGAGAGTCACGTCGACAGAGAGAGAGTCACGCCGACAGAGAGAGAGTCACGCCGACAGAGAGAGAGTCACGCCGACAGAGAGAGAGTCACGTCGACAGTGAGAGAGTCACGCCGACAGTGAGAGAGTCACGTCGACAGTGAGAGAGTCACGTCGACAGAGAGAGAGTCACGTCGACAGAGAGAGAGTCACGTCGACAGTGAGAGAGTCACGCCGACAGTGAGAGAGTCACGCCGACAGAGAGAGAGTCACGTCGACAGTGAGAGAGTCACGTCGACAGAGAGCGAGACACGTCGACAGAGAGAGAGTCACGTCGACAGAGAGAGAGTCACGTCGACAGTGAGAGAGTCACGTCGACAGTGAGAGAGTCACGTCGACAGAGAGAGAGTCACGTCGACAGTGAGAGAGTCACGTCGACAGTGAGAGAGTCACGTCGACAGTGAGAGAGTCACGCCGACAGAGAGAGAGTCACGCCGACAGAGAGAGAGTCACGTCGACAGAGAGAGAGTCACGTCGACAGTGAGAGAGTCACGCCGACAGTGAGAGAGTCACGTCGACAGTGAGAGAGTCACGTCGACAGAGAGAGAGTCACGTCGACAGAGAGAGAGTCACGTCGACAGTGAGAGAGTCACGTCGACAGAGAGTCACGTCGACAGAGAAAGAGTCACGCCGACAGAGCGAGAGTCACGCCGACGGAGAGCGAGACACGCCGACAGTGAGAGAGTCACGTCGACAGAGAGAGAGTCACGTCGACAGTGAGAGAGCCACGTCGACAGAGAGAGAGTCACGTCGACAGTGACAGTCACGAGTGAGACGCCGACAGAAAGACAGAGACAAACTGACAGAGAGAGATATTGAGACACGCCAAGAAAGAAAGAGACGCCGACAGAGAGACACGCCGACAGCGAGTGAGAGAGAGAGAGACACGCGGACAGAAAGAGAGAGAGACGCCGACAGTGAGAGTGAGACACCGGTAGAGAGAGATACGCCGACAGAGAGAGAGACGCGCTGACAGAGAGAGATGGACACGCCGACAGGGAATGAGAGACATGCCGACAGAGAGAGAGAGAGACGCACCGACAGAGAGAGATAGACACGCTGACAGGGAATGAGAGACATGCCGACAGAGAGAGAGATACGCCGACAGAGAGAGCGAGACACGCTGACAGAGAGAGAGTCACGCTGACAGAGAGAGAGTCATGCCGACAGAGAGAGAGTCACGTCGACAGTGAGAGAGACACGTCGACAGTGAGAGAGTCACGTCGACAGTGAGAGAGTCACGTCGACAGTGAGAGAGTCACGTCGACAGTGAGAGAGTCACGTCGACAGTGAGAGAGTCACGTCGACAGTGAGAGAGTCACGTCGACAGAGAGAGAGTCACGTCGACAGAGAGAGAGTCACGTCGACAGAGAGCGAGACACGTCGACAGTGAGAGAGTCACGTCGACAGTGAGAGAGTCACGTCGACAGTGAGAGAGTCACGTCGACAGTGAGAGTCACGTCGACAGTGAGAGTCACGTCGACAGTGAGAGAGTCACGCCGACAGAGAGAGAGTCACGTCGACAGAGAGTCACGTCGACAGAGAGAGAGTCACGTCGACAGAGAGAGAGTCACGTCGACAGAGAGAGAGAGACACGCCGACGGAGAGAGAGGGGGGCCCGGCGGCAGAGAGATGGACACGGCGACAGAGAGAGAGAGAGAGACACGGTAACAGAGAGAGAGAGACGCCGACAGAGGCAGAGAGAGAGAGAGACACGGTAACAGAGAGAGAGACACGCCGACAGAGAGAGAGAGAGACACGCCGACAGAGAGAGAGAGAGACACGCCGACAGAGAGAGAGACACGCCGACAGAGAGAGAGAGACGCCGACAGAGAGAGAGGGAGGCGCCGACAGAGAGAGAGAGACGCCGACAGAGAGAGAGAGAGGCGCCGACAGAGAGAAAGAGAGAGATGCTGACAGAGAAAGTGAGATACACTCCGACAGAGAGAAAGCGGCAGGCCGACCAGAAAGAGAGAGAGACGCCGACAGAGAGAGAGAGACGCCGACAGAGAGAGAGAGACGCCGACAGAGAGAGAGAGACGCCGACAGAGAGAGAGAGAGACGCCGACAGAGAGAGAGAGAGACGCCGACAGAGAGAGAGAGACGCCGACAGAGAGAGAGTGAGACACGGCGACAGAGAGCGACACGGCGACAGGGAGAGAGGGGGACACAATAACAGAGAGAGAGATTCGCTGACAGAGAGACACGCCGACAGAGAGAGAGGGAGACACGCCGACAGAGAGAGGGAGACACGCCGACAGAGAGAGACACGCCGACAGAGAGAGAGAGAGAGACACGCCGACAGAGAGAGGGAGACACGCCGACAGAGAGAGAGAGACACGCCGACAGAGAGAGAGAGACGCCGACAGAGAGAGAGAGAGAGAGATGCTGACAGAGAGAGAGACACGCCGAGAGAGAGAGAGACACGCCGACAGAGAGAGAGAGACACGCCGACAGAGAGAGAGAGACACGCCGACAGAGAGAGAGAGAGACACGCCGACAGAGAGAGAGAGAGACACGCCGACAGAGAGAGAGAGAGACATGCCGACAGAGTGAGAGACACGCCGACAGAGAGACACGCCGACAGAGAGAGATAGACACGCCGACAGAGAGAGAGAGAGAGACACGTCGACGGAGAGAGAGAGGGGCACGGCGACAGAGAGAGAGAGAGACACGGTAACAGAGAGGGAGACACGCTGACAGAGAGAGAGAGAGAGAGACACGCTGACAGAGAGAGAGGGACACGCCGACAGAGAGGGAGACGGAGATGCCGACAGAGAGAGAGAGACGCCGACAGAGGCAGAGAGAGAGAGAGACACGGTAACAGAGAGAGAGACACGCCGACAGAGAGAGAGAGAGACACGCCGACAGAGAGAGAGAGACATGCCGACAGAGAGAGAGACACGCCGACAGAGAGAGAGAGACACGCCGACAGAGAGAGAGAGACACGCCGAGAGAGAGCGAGACACGCCGAGAGAGAGCGGGAGAGACACGCCGACAGAGAGAGAGGGAGACACGCCGACAGAGAGAGAGGGAGACACGCCGACAGAGAGAGAGAGACACGCCGACAGAGAGAGAGAGACACGGCGAGAGAGAGAGAGAGACACGCCGACAGAGAGAGAGAGACTCGCTGACAGAGAGGGACACGCCGACAGAGAGAGAGAGACACGCCGATAGAGCGAGAGACACACACCGACAGAGAGAGAGACACGCCGACAGAGAGAGAGAGAGAGGCGCCGACAGAGAGAGAGACATTGACAGAGAGAGAGGGAGACGCCGATAGAGAGAGAGAGGTGCTGACAGAGAGAGTGAGACACACCGACGGAGAGAGAGAGACGCCGACAGAGAGAGAGAGACACGCCGACAGAGAGAGAGAGAGAGAGAGGCGCCTACAGAGAGAGAGTTGCTGACAGAGAGAGTGAGACACACCGACAGAGAGAGAGACACGCCGACAGAGAGACAGTGACACGCCGATAGAGAGAGAGAGAAAAAGACACCGACAGAGACAGAGAGTGACACGCCGAGAGAGAGCGGGAGAGACACGTCGACAGAGAGAGAGAGACACGTCGACAGAGAGAGAGAGACACGCCGACGGAGAGAGAGGGGGGCACGGCGGCAGAGAGATGGACACGGAGAGAGAGAGAGACACGGTAACAGAGAGGGAGACATGCTGACAGAGAGAGAGAGAGAGACACGCTGACAGAGAGAGAGGGACACGCCGACAGAGAGGGAGAGGGAGATGCCGACAGAGAGAGAGAGACGCCGACAGAGGCAGAGAGAGAGAGAGACACGGTAACAGAGAGAGAGACACGCCGACAGAGAGAGAGAGAGAAACAGGCCGACAGAGGGAGAGAGAGACACGCCGACAGAGAGAGAGAGACGCCGACAGAGAGAGAGGGAGGCGCCGACAGAGAGAGAGAGACGCCGACAGAGAGAGAGGCGCCGACAGAGAGAAAGAGAGAGATGCTGACAGAGAAAGTGAGATACACTCCGACAGAGAGAAAGCGGCAGGCCGACCAGAGAGAGAGAGACGCCGACAGAGAGAGAGAGACGCCGACAGAGAGAGAGAGACGCCGACAGAGAGAGAGAGACGCCGACAGAGAGAGAGAGACGCCGACAGAGAGAGAGAGACGCCGACAGAGAGAGAGAGACGCCGACAGAGAGAGAGTGAGACACGGCGACAGAGAGCGACACGGCGACAGGGAGAGAGGGGGACACAACAGAGAGAGAGACTCGCTGACAGAGAGAGAGCGACACGGCGACAGAGAGAGAGGGGGACACAACAGAGAGAGAGATTCGCTGACAGAGAGACACGCCGACAGAGAGAGAGGGAGACACGCCGACAGAGAGAGGGAGACACGCCGACAGAGAGAGAGACACGCCGACAGAGAGAGAGAGAGAGACACGCCGACAGAGAGAGAGACACACACCGACAGAGAGAGACACGCCGACAGAGAGAGAGAGAGAGAGAGAGAGCCGCCGACAGAGACAGAGAGTGACACGCCGAGAGAGAGCGGGAGAGACACGTCGACAGAGAGAGAGAGACACGTCGACAGAGAGAGAGAGACACGTCGACAGAGAGAGAGAGACACGTCGACAGAGAGAGAGAGACACGCCGACGGAGAGAGAGAGGGGCACGGCGGCAGAGAGAGGGACACGGCGACAGAGAGAGAGAGACACGCCGACTGAGAGGGAGAGGGAGATGCCGACAGAGAGAGAGAGAGACGCCGACAGAGAGAGAGAGACGCCGACAGAGAGAGAGTGAGACACGGCGACAGAGAGCGACACGGCGACAGAGAGAGAGGGGGGACACAATAACAGAGAGAGAGTCTCGCTGACAGAGAGAGAGCGACACGGCGACAGAGAGAGGGGGACATGGTAACAGAGAGAGAGATTCGCTGACAGAGAGACACGCTGACAGAGAGAGAGACACGCTGACAGAGAGAGAGAGACACGCCGACAGAGAGAGAGAGACACGCCGAGAGAGAGCGGGAGAGACACGCCGACAGAGAGAGGGAGAAACGCCGACAGAGAGAGAGGGAGAGAGAGAGAGATGCTGACAGAGAGAGTGAGATACACTCCGACAGAGAGAAAGCGACAGGCAGACCAGAAAGAGAGACGCCGACAGAGAGAAGACGCCGAGAGAGAGCGAGAGACGCCGACAGAGAGAGAGAGAGACGCCGACAGAGAGAGAGAGACGCCGAGAGAGAGACGCCGACAGAGAGAGAGAGAGAGACGCCGACAGAGAGAGAGACGCCGACAGAGAGAGAGAGACGCCGACAGAGAGAGAGAGACGCCGACAGAGAGAGAGAAACGCCGACAGAGAGAGAGAGACGCCGACAGAGAGAGAGAGAGACGCCGACACAGAGAGAGACGCCGACAGAAAGAGAGAGAGACGCCGACAGAGAGAGAGAGACGCCGAGAGAGAGACGCCGACAGAGAGAGAGAGACGCCGACAGAGAGAGAGAGAGATGCCGACACAGAGAGAGACGCCGACAGAGAGAGAGAGAGACGCCGACAGAGAGAGAGAGACGCCGAGAGAGAGACGCCGACAGAGAGAGAGAGACGCCGACAGAGAGAGAGAGACGCCGAGAGAGAGAGAGACGCCGACTGAGAGAGAGAGAGACGCCGACAGAGAGAGAGTGAGACACGGCGACAGAGAGCGACACGGCGACAGAGAGAGAGGGGGACACAATAACAGAGAGAGAGACTCGCTGACAGAGAGAGAGCGACATGGTAACAGAGAGAGAGACACTCTGACAGAGAGGGAGACACGCTGACAGAGAGAGAGAGAGACACGCAGACAGAGAGAGAGAGAGACACGCCGACAGAGAGAGAGGGAGACACGCCGACAGAGAGAGAGAGACACGCCGACAGAGAGAGAGAGACACAGCGAGAGAGAGAGAGGGACACGCCGACAGAGAGAGAGAGACTCGCTGACAGAGAGGGACACGCCGACAGAGAGAGAGAGACACGCTGATAGAGCGAGAGACACACACCGACAGAGAGAGAGACACGGCGAGAGAGAGAGAGGCGCCGACAGAGAGAGAGACATTGACAGAGAGAGAGAGAGACGCCGATAGAGAGAGAGAGGTGCTGACAGAGAGAGTGAGACACACCGACGGAGAGAGAGAGACGCCGACAGAGAGAGAGAGACACGCCGACAGAGAGAGAGAGAGGCGCCTACAGAGAGAGAGTTGCTGACAGAGAGAGTGAGACACACCGACAGAGAGAGAGACACTTCGACAGAGAGAGAGAGAGACACGCCGACGGAGAGAGAGGGGGGCACGGCGGCAGACAGATGGACACGGCGACAGAGAGAGAGAGAGAGACACGGTAACAGAGAGAGAGAGACGCCGACAGAGGCAGAGAGAGAGAGAGACACGCCGACAGAGAGAGAGAGACACGCCGACAGAGAGAGAGAGACACGCCGACAGAGAGAGAGAGACACGCCGACAGAGAGAGAGAGACACGCCGAGAGAGAGCGAGACACGCCGAGAGAGAGCGGGAGAGACACGCCGACAGAGAGAGAGGGAGACACGCCGACAGAGAGAGAGGGAGACACGCCGACAGAGAGAGAGAGACACGCCGACAGAGAGAGAGAGACACGGCGAGAGAGAGAGAGGGACACGCCGACAGAGAGAGAGAGACACGCCGATAGAGCGAGAGACACACACCGACAGAGAGAGAGACACGCCGACAGAGAGAGAGAGAGAGGCGCCGACAGAGAGAGAGACATTGACAGAGAGAGAGGGAGACGCCGATAGAGAGAGAGAGGTGCTGACAGAGAGAGTGAGACACACCGACGGAGAGAGAGAGACGCCGACAGAGAGAGAGAGACACGCCGACAGAGAGAGAGAGACACGCCGACAGAGAGAGAGAGAGACACACCGACAGAGAGAGAGACACGCCGCCAGAGAGAGAGAGACACGCCGACAGAGAGAGAGAGAGATGCCGACAGAGAGGGACTGGGAGACACCGACAGAGAGAGAGAGAGAGACACACCGACAGAGAGAGAGAGGCGCCTACAGAGACAGAGAGTGACACGCCGAGAGAGAGCGGGAGAGACACGTCGACAGAGAGAGAGAGACACGTCGACAGAGAGAGAGAGACACGTCGACAGAGAGAGAGAGACACGCCGACGGAGAGAGAGGGGGGCACGGCGGCAGAGAGATGGACACGGCGACAGAGAGAGAGAGAGACACGGTAACAGAGAGGGAGACACGCTGACAGAGAGAGAGAGAGAGAGAGACACGCTGACAGAGAGAGAGGGACACGCCGACAGAGAGGGAGAGGGAGATGCCGACAGAGAGAGAGAGAGAGAGACACGGTAACAGAGAGAGAGACACGCCGACAGAGAGAGAGAGAGAGACACGCCGACAGAGAGAGAGAGACGCCGACAGAGAGAGAGGGAGGCGCCGACAGAGAGAGAGAGACGCCGACAGAGAGAGAGAGAGGCGCCGACAGAGAGAAAGAGAGAGATGCTGACAGAGAAAGTGAGATACACTCCGACAGAGAGAAAGCGGCACGCCGACAGAGAGAGAGAGACGCCGACAGAGAGAGAGAGACGCCGACAGAGAGAAAGAGAGACACGCCGACCAGAAAGAGAGAGAGACGCCGACAGAGAGAGAGAGAGAGAGAGGCGCCGATAGAGAGAGAGAGGCGCCGACAGAGAGAGAGAGACACACCGACAGAGAGAGAGAGACACGCCGACAGAGAGAGAGAGACACGCCGACAGAGAGAGAGAGAGAAACGCCGACAGAGAGAGAGAGAGAGAGACGCCGACAGAGAGAGAGAGAGACGCCGACAGAGAGAGAGAGACACCGACATAGACGCCGACAGAGAGAGAGAGAGAGACTCCTACAGAGAGAGAGACGCCGACAGAGGCAGAGAGAGAGAGAGAGACACCGACAGAGGCAGAGAGTGAGCGAGACGCCGACAGAGAGAGTGAGCGAGACGCCGACAGAGGGAGAGGGAGAGACGCCGACAGAGAGAGTGAGCGAGACGCCGACAGAGGGAGAGGGAGAGACGCCGACAGAGAGAGAGAGGCGCCGACAGAGAGGCGGAGGGAGACGCCGACAGAGAGAGAGAGACACATCGACAGAGAGAGAGACACGCCGACAGAGAGAGAGAGACACGCCGACAGAGAGAGAGAGACACGGCGACAGAGAGAGAGAGACACGGCGACAGAGAGAGAGAGAGACACGGCGACAGAGAGAGAGAGACACGGCGACAGAGGGAGAGAGACACGGCGACAGAGAGAGAGAGAGACACGGCGACAGAGAGAGAGACACGGCGACAGAGAGAGAGAGAGACACGGCGACAGAGAGAGCGAGACACGGCGACAGAGAGATAGAGACACGGCGACAGAGAGAGAGAGAGACACGGCGACAGAGAGAGAGAGGCACGGCGACAGAGAGAGAGAGAGACACGCCGAGAGAGACGCCGACAGAGAGAGAGAGACGCCGACAGAGAGACAGAGACGCCGAGAGAGAGACGCCGAGAGAGAGACGCCGACAGAGAGACGCCGAGAGAGTGAGCGGGAGACACGCTGACGGAGAGACAGACACGCCGACAGAGAGAGAGACACGCCGACAGAGAGAGAGACACGCCGACAGAGAGAGAGACGCCGAGAGAGAGAGACGCACACCGACAGAGAGAGAGAGAGAAACGCCGAGAGAGAGAGAGAGACGCCGACAGAGAGAGAGAGAGAAACGCCGACAGAGAGAGAGAGAGAGAGAGACGCCGACAGAGAGAGGGAGAGACCCCGACAGAGAGAGAGGGAGACACGCCGACAGAGAGAGAGAGAGAAACGCCGACAGAGAGAGAGAGAGAGAGACGCCGACAGAGAGAGAGAGAGACGCCGACAGAGAGAGAGAGACACCGACATAGACGCCGACAGAGAGAGAGAGAGAGACTCCTACAGAGAGAGAGACGCCGACAGAGGCAGAGAGAGAGAGAGAGACACCGACAGAGGCAGAGAGAGAGAGAGACGCCGACAGAGAGAGTGAGCGAGACGCCGACAGAGGGAGAGGGAGAGACGCCGACAGAGAGAGTGAGCGAGACGCCGACAGAGGGAGAGGGAGAGACGCCGACAGAGAGAGTGAGCGAGACGCCGACAGAGGGAGAGGGAGAGACGCCGACAGAGAGAGAGACGCCGAGAGAGAGAGAGACACACCGACAGAGAGAGAGAGAGACGCCGACAGAGAGAGAGAGAGACCCCGACAGAGAGAGAGGGAGACACGCCGACAGAGAGAGAGAGAGAAACGCCGACAGAGAGAGAGAGAGAGAGAGACGCCGACAGAGAGAGGGAGAGACCCCGACAGAGAGAGAGGGAGACACGCCGACAGAGAGAGAGAGAGAAACGCCGACAGAGAGAGAGAGAGAGAGACGCCGACAGAGAGAGAGAGAGACGCCGACAGAGAGAGAGAGACACCGACATAGACGCCGACAGAGAGAGAGAGAGAGAGAGACACCGACAGAGGCAGAGAGTGAGCGAGACGCCGACAGAGAGAGTGAGCGAGACGCCGACAGAGGGAGAGGGAGAGACGCCGACAGAGAGAGTGAGCGAGACGCCGACAGAGGGAGAGGGAGAGACGCCGACAGAGAGAGAGAGGCGCCGACAGAGAGGCGGAGGGAGACGCCGACAGAGAGAGAGAGAGACACATCGACAGAGAGAGAGACACGCCGACAGAGAGAGAGAGACACGCCGACAGAGAGAGAGAGACACGCCGACAGAGAGAGAGAGACACGGCGACAAAGAGAGAGAGACACGGCGACAGAGAGAGAGAGAGACACGGCGACAGAGAGAGAGAGACACGGCGACAGAGGGAGAGAGACACGGCGACAGAGAGAGAGAGAGACACGGCGACAGAGAGAGAGACACGGCGACAGAGAGAGAGAGAGACACGGCGACAGAGAGAGCGAGACACGGCGACAGAGAGATAGAGACACGGCGACAGAGAGAGAGAGAGACACGGCGACAGAGAGAGAGAGGCACGGCGACAGAGAGAGAGAGAGACACGGCGACAGAGAGAGAGAGACACGGCGACAGAGAGATAGAGACACGGCGACAGAGAGAGAGAGAGGCACGGCGACAGAGAGAGAGAGGCACGGCGACAGAGAGAGAGAGAGACGCCGAGAGAGAGAGAGGTGCTGACCGAGAGAGTGAGACACACCGAGAGAGTGAGACACACCGAGAGAGAGAGAGACGCTGACAGAGAGAGAGACACGCTGATGGAGAGAGAGAGACACGCTGACACAGAGAGAGAGAGACACCGACAGAGGGAGAGAGACACGCCGACAGAGAGAGAGAGAGAGGCGCTGACAGAGAGAGAGTTGCTGACAGAGAGAGAGTTGCTGACAGAGAGAGTGAGACACACCGACAGAGAGAGAGACACGCCGACAGAGAGAGAGTGACACGCCGACAGAGAGAGAGTGACACGCCGACAGAGAGAGGGAGAGATGCCGACAGAGAGAGAGAGACACGCCGACAGAGAGAGAGAGACGCCGACCGAGAGAGAGACGCCGACAGAGAGAGAGAGACGCCGACAGAGAGAGAGAGACGCCGACAGAGAGAGAGAGACGCCGACAGAGAGAGAGAGACGCCGACAGAGAGAGAGACGCCGACAGAGAGAGACGCCGACAGAGAGAGACGCCGACAGAGAGAGACGCCGACAGAGAGAGACGCCGACAGAGAGAGACGCCGACAGAGAGAGACGCCGACAGAGAGAGACGCCGACAGAGAGAGACGCCGACAGAGAGAGACGCCGACAGAGAGAGACGCCGACAGAGAGAGACGCCGACAGAGAGAGAGACGCCGACAGAGAGAGAGACGCCGACAGAGAGAGAGACGCCGACAGAGAGAGAGACGCCGACAGAGAGAGAGACGCCGACAGAGAGAGAGACGCCGACAGAGAGAGAGACGCCGACAGAGAGAGAGACGCCGACAGAGAGAGAGACGCCGACAGAGAGAGAGACGCCGACAGAGAGAGAGACGCCGACAGAGAGAGAGTCACGTCGACAGAGAGAGAGTCACGTCGACAGAGAGAGAGTCACGTCGACAGAGAGAGAGTCACGTCGACAGAGCGAGAGTCACGTCGACAGAGCGAGAGTCACGTCGACAGAGCGAGAGTCACGTCGACAGAGCGAGAGTCACGCCGACAGTGAGAGAGTCACGTCGACAGAGAGCGAGTCACGTCGACAGAGCGAGAGTCACGCCGACAGAGCGAGAGTCACGCCGACAGAGAGAGAGTCACGCCGACAGAGAGAGAGTCACGCCGACAGAGAGCGAGTCACGTCGACAGAGAGCGAGTCACGTCGACAGAGAGCGAGTCACGTCGACAGAGAGCGAGTCACGTCGACAGAGAGCGAGTCACGTCGACAGAGAGCGAGTCACGTCGACAGAGAGCGAGTCACGTCGACAGAGAGCGAGTCACGTCGACAGAGAGCGAGTCACGCCGACAGAGAGAGAGTCACGTCGACAGTGAGAGAGCCACGTCGACAGAGAGAGAGTCACGTCGACAGAGAGCGAGACACGTCGACAGTGAGAGAGTCACGTCGACAGAGAGAGAGTCACGTCGACAGTGAGAGAGTCACGTCGACAGTGAGAGAGTCACGCCGACAGAGAGAGTCACGCCGACAGAGAGAGTCACGTCGACAGTGAGAGAGTCACGTCGACAGAGAGAGAGTCACGCCGACAGAGAGAGAGTCACGCCGACAGAGAGAGAGTCACGCCGACAGAGAGAGAGTCACGTCGACAGTGAGAGAGTCACGCCGACAGTGAGAGAGTCACGTCGACAGTGAGAGAGTCACGTCGACAGAGAGAGAGTCACGTCGACAGAGAGAGAGTCACGTCGACAGTGAGAGAGTCACGCCGACAGTGAGAGAGTCACGCCGACAGAGAGAGAGTCACGTCGACAGTGAGAGAGTCACGTCGACAGAGAGCGAGACACGTCGACAGAGAGAGAGTCACGTCGACAGAGAGAGAGTCACGTCGACAGTGAGAGAGTCACGTCGACAGTGAGAGAGTCACGTCGACAGAGAGAGAGTCACGTCGACAGTGAGAGAGTCACGTCGACAGTGAGAGAGTCACGTCGACAGTGAGAGAGTCACGCCGACAGAGAGAGAGTCACGCCGACAGAGAGAGAGTCACGTCGACAGAGAGAGAGTCACGTCGACAGTGAGAGAGTCACGCCGACAGTGAGAGAGTCACGTCGACAGTGAGAGAGTCACGTCGACAGAGAGAGAGTCACGTCGACAGAGAGAGAGTCACGTCGACAGTGAGAGAGTCACGTCGACAGAGAGTCACGTCGACAGAGAAAGAGTCACGCCGACAGAGCGAGAGTCACGCCGACGGAGAGCGAGACACGCCGACAGTGAGAGAGTCACGTCGACAGAGAGAGAGTCACGTCGACAGTGAGAGAGCCACGTCGACAGAGAGAGAGTCACGTCGACAGTGACAGTCACGAGTGAGACGCCGACAGAAAGACAGAGACAAACTGACAGAGAGAGATATTGAGACACGCCAAGAAAGAAAGAGACGCCGACAGAGAGACACGCCGACAGCGAGTGAGAGAGAGAGAGACACGCGGACAGAAAGAGAGAGAGACGCCGACAGTGAGAGTGAGACACCGGTAGAGAGAGATACGCCGACAGAGAGAGAGACGCGCTGACAGAGAGAGATGGACACGCCGACAGGGAATGAGAGACATGCCGACAGAGAGAGAGAGAGACGCACCGACAGAGAGAGATAGACACGCTGACAGGGAATGAGAGACATGCCGACAGAGAGAGAGATACGCCGACAGAGAGAGCGAGACACGCTGACAGAGAGAGAGTCACGCTGACAGAGAGAGAGTCATGCCGACAGAGAGAGAGTCACGTCGACAGTGAGAGAGACACGTCGACAGTGAGAGAGTCACGTCGACAGTGAGAGAGTCACGTCGACAGTGAGAGAGTCACGTCGACAGTGAGAGAGTCACGTCGACAGTGAGAGAGTCACGTCGACAGTGAGAGAGTCACGTCGACAGAGAGAGAGTCACGTCGACAGAGAGAGAGTCACGTCGACAGAGAGCGAGACACGTCGACAGTGAGAGAGTCACGTCGACAGTGAGAGAGTCACGTCGACAGTGAGAGAGTCACGTCGACAGTGAGAGTCACGTCGACAGTGAGAGTCACGTCGACAGTGAGAGAGTCACGCCGACAGAGAGAGAGTCACGTCGACAGAGAGTCACGTCGACAGAGAGAGAGTCACGTCGACAGAGAGAGAGTCACGTCGACAGTGAGAGAGACACGTCGACAGTGAGAGAGTCACGTCGACAGAGAGAGAGTCACGTCGACAGTGAGAGAGTCACGTCGACAGTGAGAGAGTCACGCCGACAGTGAGAGAGTCACGTCGACCGAGAGAGAGTCACGCCGACAGTGAGAGAGTCACGTCGACAGTGAGAGAGTCACGTCGACAGAGAGAGAGTCACGTCGACAGAGAGAGAGTCACGTCGACAGAGAGAGAGTCACGTCGACAGAGAGAGTCACGTCGACAGTGAGAGAGTCACGCCGACAGTGAGAGAGTCACGTCGACAGTGAGAGAGACACGTCGACAGTGAGAGAGTCACGTCGACAGTGAGAGAGTCACGTCGACAGTGAGAGAGTCACGTCGACAGTGAGAGAGTCACGCCGACAGTGAGAGAGTCACGCCGACAGTGAGAGAGTCACGTCGACAGAGAGAGTCACGTCGACAGAGAGAGAGTCACGTCGACAGAGAGAGAGTCACGTCGACAGAGCGAGAGTCACGTCGACAGTGAGAGAGTCACGTCGACAGTGAGAGAGTCACGCCGACAGTGAGAGAGTCACGTCGACAGAGAGAGAGTCACGTCGACAGTGAGAGAGTCACGTCGACAGAGAGAGAGTCACGCCGACAGAGAGAGAGTCACGCCGACAGAGAGAGAGTCACGCCGACAGTGAGAGAGTCACGTCGACAGAGAGAGAGTCACGTCGACAGAGAGAGAGTCACGTCGACAGTGAGAGAGTCACGTCGACAGAGAGAGTCACGTCGACAGAGAGAGAGTCACGCTGACAGAGAGAGAGTCATGCCGACAGAGAGAGAGTCACGTCGACAGTGAGAGAGTCACGTCGACAGTGAGAGAGTCACGTCGACAGTGAGAGAGTCACGTCGACAGTGAGAGAGTCACGTCGACAGTGAGAGAGTCACGTCGACAGTGAGAGAGTCACGTCGACAGTGAGAGAGTCACTTCGACAGTGAGAGAGTCACGTCGACAGTGAGAGAGTCACGTCGACAGTGAGAGAGTCACGTCGACAGTGAGAGAGTCACGTCGACAGAGAGCGAGTCACGTCGACAGAGAGCGAGTCACGTCGACAGAGAGAGAGTCACGTCGACAGTGAGTGAGTCACGTCGACAGTGAGTCACGTTGACAGTGAGAGAGTCACGTTGACAGTGAGAGAGTCACGTTGACAGTGAGAGAGTCACGTTGACAGTGAGAGAGTCACGTGGACAGTGAGAGAGTCACGTCGACAGTGAGAGAGTCACGTCGACAGAGCGAGAGTCACGTCGACAGTGTCACGTCGACAGAGAGAGAGTCACGTCGACAGAGAGAGAGTCACGTCGACAGAGAGAGAGTCACGTCGACAGTGAGAGAGCCACGTCGACAGTGAGAGAGTCACGTCGACAGTGAGAGAGTCACGTCGACAGAGAGAGAGTCACGTCGACAGAGCGAGAGTCACGTCGACAGAGAGAGAGTCACGTCGACAGAGCGAGAGTCACGTCGACAGAGCGAGAGTCACGTCGACAGAGCGAGAGTCACGTCGACAGAGCGAGAGTCACGTCGACAGAGCGAGAGTCACGCCGACAGTGAGAGAGTCACGCCGACAGAGAGAGAGTCACGCCGACAGAGAGAGAGTCACGTCGACAGTGAGAGAGTCACGCCGACAGTGAGAGAGTCACGTCGACAGAGCGAGAGTCACGTCGACAGAGAGAGAGTCACGTCGACAGAGAGAGAGTCACGCCGACAGTGAGAGAGTCACGCCGACAGTGAGAGAGTCACGTCGACAGAGAGAGAGTCACGCCGACAGTGAGAGAGTCACGTCGACAGAGAGCGAGTCACGTCGACAGAGAGAGAGTCACGTCGACAGTGAGAGAGTCACGCCGACAGTGAGAGAGTCACGTCGACAGAGAGCGAGTCACGTCGACAGTGAGAGAGTCACGTCGACAGTGAGAGAGTCACGTCGACAGAGCGAGAGTCACGTCGACAGAGCGAGAGTCACGCCGACAGTGAGAGAGTCACGCCGACAGTGAGAGAGTCACGTCGACAGAGAGAGAGTCACGTCGACAGTGAGAGAGTCACGCCGACAGTGAGAGAGTCACGTCGACAGAGAGCGAGTCACGTCGACAGTGAGAGAGTCACGTCGACAGTGAGAGAGTCACGTCGACAGAGCGAGAGTCACGTCGACAGAGCGAGAGTCACGTCGACAGAGAGCGAGTCACGTCGACAGTGAGTGAGTCACGCCGACAGTGAGAGAGTCACGCCGACAGTGAGAGAGTCACGTCGACAGAGAGAGAGTCACGCCGACAGAGAGAGAGTCACGCCGACAGAGAGAGTCACGTCGACAGTGAGAGAGTCACGCCGACAGTGAGAGAGTCACGCCGACAGAGAGAGAGTCATGTCGACAGAGAGCGAGTCACGTCGACAGAGCGAGAGTCACGTCGACAGAGAGAGAGTCACGCCGACGGAGAGCGAGACACGCCGACAGTGAGAGAGTCACGTCGACAGAGAGAGAGTCACGTCGACAGAGAGCGAGTCACGTCGACAGAGAGCGAGTCACGTCGACAGAGAGAGAGTCACGCCGACAGAGAGCGAGTCACGTCGACAGTGAGAGAGTCAAGTCGACAGAGCGAGAGTCACGTCGACAGAGAGAGAGTCACGCCGACAGAGAGCGAGTCACGTCGACAGAGAGAGAGTCACGCCGACAGAGAGCGAGTCACGTCGACAGTGAGAGAGTCACGCCGACAGAGAGCGAGTCACGTCGACAGTGAGAGAGTCAAGTCGACAGAGCGAGAGTCACGTCGACAGAGAGAGAGTCACGCCGACAGAGAGCGAGTCACGTCGACAGAGAGAGAGTCACGCCGACAGAGAGCGAGTCACGTCGACAGAGAGAGAGTCACGCCGACAGAGAGCGAGTCACGTCGACAGTGAGAGAGTCACGTCGACAGTGAGAGAGTCACGTCGACCGAGAGAGAGTCACGCCGACAGTGAGAGAGTCACGTCGACAGTGAGAGAGTCACGTCGACAGAGAGAGAGTCACGTCGACAGAGAGAGAGTCACGTCGACAGAGAGAGAGTCACGTCGACAGTGAGAGAGCCACGTCGACAGTGAGAGAGTCACGTCGACAGAGAGAGAGTCACGTCGACAGTGAGAGAGTCACGTCGACAGTGAGAGAGTCACGTCGACAGAGAGAGAGTCACGTCGACAGTGAGAGAGCCACGTCGACAGTGAGAGAGTCACGTCGACAGAGAGAGTCACGTCGACAGAGAGAGAGTCACGTCGACAGTGAGAGAGTCACGTCGACAGAGAGAGTCACGTCGACAGAGAGAGAGTCACGTCGACAGAGAGAGAGTCACGTCGACAGTGAGAGAGTCACGTCGACAGAGAGAGAGTCACGCCGACAGTGAGAGAGTCACGTCGACAGTGAGAGAGTCACGTCGACAGTGAGAGAGTCACGTCGACAGTGAGAGAGTCACGTCGACAGTGAGAGAGTCACGTCGACAGTGAGAGAGTCACGTCGACAGAGAGAGAGTCACGCCGACAGTGAGAGAGTCACGTCGACAGTGAGAGAGTCACGTCGACAGAGCGAGAGTCACGTCGACAGAGAGAGAGTCACGCCGACAGAGAGCGAGTCACGTCGACAGAGAGAGAGTCACGCCGACAGAGAGCGAGTCACGTCGACAGAGAGAGAGTCACGCCGACAGAGAGCGAGTCACGTCGACAGTGAGAGAGTCACGTCGACAGTGAGAGAGTCACGTCGACCGAGAGAGAGTCACGCCGACAGTGAGAGAGTCACGTCGACAGTGAGAGAGTCACGTCGACAGAGAGAGAGTCACGTCGACAGAGAGAGAGTCACGTCGACATAGAGAGAGTCACGTCGACAGTGAGAGAGCCACGTCGACAGTGAGAGAGTCACGTCGACAGAGAGAGAGTCACGTCGACAGTGAGAGAGTCACGTCGACAGTGAGAGAGTCACGTCGACAGAGAGAGAGTCACGTCGACAGTGAGAGAGCCACGTCGACAGTGAGAGAGTCACGTCGACAGAGAGAGTCACGTCGACAGAGAGAGAGTCACGTCGACAGTGAGAGAGTCACGTCGACAGAGAGAGTCACGTCGACAGAGAGAGAGTCACGTCGACAGAGAGAGAGTCACGTCGACAGTGAGAGAGTCACGTCGACAGAGAGAGAGTCACGCCGACAGTGAGAGAGTCACGTCGACAGTGAGAGAGTCACGTCGACAGTGAGAGAGTCACGTCGACAGTGAGAGAGTCACGTCGACAGTGAGAGAGTCACGTCGACAGTGAGAGAGTCACGTCGACAGAGAGAGAGTCACGCCGACAGTGAGAGAGTCACGTCGACAGTGAGAGAGTCACGTCGACAGTGAGAGAGTCACGTCGACAGAGAGAGAGTCACGTCGACAGAGAGCGAGACACGTCGACAGAGAGAGAGTCACGTCGACAGAGAGAGAGTCACGTCGACAGTGAGAGAGTCACGTCGACAGTGAGAGAGTCACGCCGACAGAGCGAGAGTCACGTCGACAGAGAGAGAGTCACGTCGACAGAGCGAGAGTCACGTCGACAGAGCGAGAGTCACGTCGACAGAGCGAGAGTCACGTCGACAGAGCGAGAGTCACGTCGACAGAGCGAGAGTCACGCCGACAGTGAGAGAGTCACGCCGACAGAGAGAGAGTCACGCCGACAGAGAGAGAGTCACGCCGACAGAGAGAGAGTCACGTCGACAGTGAGAGAGTCACGCCGACAGTGAGAGAGTCACGTCGACAGAGCGAGAGTCACGTCGACAGAGAGAGAGTCACGTCGACAGAGAGAGAGTCACGCCGACAGTGAGAGAGTCACGCCGACAGTGAGAGAGTCACGTCGACAGAGAGAGAGTCACGCCGACAGTGAGAGAGTCACGTCGACAGAGAGCGAGTCACGTCGACAGAGAGAGAGTCACGTCGACAGTGAGAGAGTCACGCCGACAGTGAGAGAGTCACGTCGACAGAGAGCGAGTCACGTCGACAGTGAGAGAGTCACGTCGACAGTGAGAGAGTCACGTCGACAGAGCGAGAGTCACGTCGACAGAGCGAGAGTCACGCCGACAGTGAGAGAGTCACGCCGACAGTGAGAGAGTCACGTCGACAGAGAGAGAGTCACGTCGACAGTGAGAGAGTCACGCCGACAGTGAGAGAGTCACGTCGACAGAGAGCGAGTCACGTCGACAGTGAGAGAGTCACGTCGACAGTGAGAGAGTCACGTCGACAGAGCGAGAGTCACGTCGACAGAGCGAGAGTCACGTCGACAGAGAGCGAGTCACGTCGACAGTGAGTGAGTCACGCCGACAGTGAGAGAGTCACGCCGACAGTGAGAGAGTCACGTCGACAGAGAGAGAGTCACGCCGACAGAGAGAGAGTCACGCCGACAGAGAGAGTCACGTCGACAGTGAGAGAGTCACGCCGACAGTGAGAGAGTCACGCCGACAGAGAGAGAGTCATGTCGACAGAGAGCGAGTCACGTCGACAGAGCGAGAGTCACGTCGACAGAGAGAGAGTCACGCCGACGGAGAGCGAGACACGCCGACAGTGAGAGAGTCACGTCGACAGAGAGAGAGTCACGTCGACAGAGAGCGAGTCACGTCGACAGAGAGCGAGTCACGTCGACAGAGAGAGAGTCACGCCGACAGAGAGCGAGTCACGTCGACAGTGAGAGAGTCAAGTCGACAGAGCGAGAGTCACGTCGACAGAGAGAGAGTCACGCCGACAGAGAGCGAGTCACGTCGACAGAGAGAGAGTCACGCCGACAGAGAGCGAGTCACGTCGACAGTGAGAGAGTCACGCCGACAGAGAGCGAGTCACGTCGACAGTGAGAGAGTCAAGTCGACAGAGCGAGAGTCACGTCGACAGAGAGAGAGTCACGCCGACAGAGAGCGAGTCACGTCGACAGAGAGAGAGTCACGCCGACAGAGAGCGAGTCACGTCGACAGAGAGAGAGTCACGCCGACAGAGAGCGAGTCACGTCGACAGTGAGAGAGTCACGTCGACAGTGAGAGAGTCACGTCGACCGAGAGAGAGTCACGCCGACAGTGAGAGAGTCACGTCGACAGTGAGAGAGTCACGTCGACAGAGAGAGAGTCACGTCGACAGAGAGAGAGTCACGTCGACAGAGAGAGAGTCACGTCGACAGTGAGAGAGCCACGTCGACAGTGAGAGAGTCACGTCGACAGAGAGAGAGTCACGTCGACAGTGAGAGAGTCACGTCGACAGTGAGAGAGTCACGTCGACAGAGAGAGAGTCACGTCGACAGTGAGAGAGCCACGTCGACAGTGAGAGAGTCACGTCGACAGAGAGAGTCACGTCGACAGAGAGAGAGTCACGTCGACAGTGAGAGAGTCACGTCGACAGAGAGAGTCACGTCGACAGAGAGAGAGTCACGTCGACAGAGAGAGAGTCACGTCGACAGTGAGAGAGTCACGTCGACAGAGAGAGAGTCACGCCGACAGTGAGAGAGTCACGTCGACAGTGAGAGAGTCACGTCGACAGTGAGAGAGTCACGTCGACAGTGAGAGAGTCACGTCGACAGTGAGAGAGTCACGTCGACAGTGAGAGAGTCACGTCGACAGAGAGAGAGTCACGCCGACAGTGAGAGAGTCACGTCGACAGTGAGAGAGTCACGTCGACAGTGAGAGAGTCACGTCGACAGAGAGAGAGTCACGTCGACAGAGAGCGAGACACGTCGACAGAGAGAGAGTCACGTCGACAGAGAGAGAGTCACGTCGACAGTGAGAGAGTCACGTCGACAGTGAGAGAGTCACGCCGACAGTGAGAGAGTCACGTCGACAGAGAGAGAGTCACACCGACAGAGAGAGAGTCACGCCGACTGAGAGAGAGTCACGCCGACGGAGAGCGAGACACGCCGACAGTGAGAGAGTCACGTCGACAGTGTCACGTCGACAGAGAGAGAGTCACGTCGACAGAGAGAGAGTCACGTCGACAGAGAGAGAGTCACGTCGACAGTGAGAGAGCCACGTCGACAGTGAGAGAGTCACGTCGACAGTGAGAGAGTCACGTCGACAGTGAGAGAGTCACGCCGACAGAGAGAGAGTCACGTCGACAGTGAGAGAGTCACGTCGACAGTGAGAGAGTCACGCCGACAGTGAGAGAGTCACGTCGACAGTGAGAGAGTCACGTCGACAGTGAGAGAGTCACGCCGACAGTGAGAGAGTCACGTCGACAGTGAGAGAGTCACGTCGACAGAGAGAGAGTCACGCCGACAGTGAGAGTCACGCCGACAGAGAGAGAGTCACGTCGACAGTGAGAGAGTCACGTCGACAGAGAGAGAGTCACGCCGACAGAGAGAGTCACGTCGACAGTGAGAGAGTCACGCCGACAGAGAGAGAGTCACGTCGACAGTGAGAGAGTCACGTCGACAGTGAGAGAGTCACGTCGACAGTGAGAGAGTCACGCCGACAGAGAGAGAGAGTCACGTCGACAGAGAGAGAGTCACACCGACAGAGAGAGAGTCACGCTGACAGAGAGAGAGTCACGTCGACAGTGAGTGAGTCACGTCGACAGAGAGAGAGTCACACCGACAGAGAGAGAGTCACGCTGACAGAGAGAGAGTCACGCCGACAGAGAGAGAGAGTCACGTCGACAGTGAGAGAGTCACGTCGACAGTGAGAGAGTCACGCTGACAGAGAGAGAGTCACGCCGACAGAGAGAGAGAGTCACGTCGACAGTGAGAGAGTCACGTCGACAGTGAGTGAGTCACGTCGACAGAGAGAGAGTCACGCCGACTGAGAGAGAGTCACGCCGACGGAGAGCGAGACACGCCGACAGTGAGAGAGTCACGCCGACAGTGAGAGAGTCACGTCGACAGTGAGAGAGCCACGTCGACAGAGAGAGAGTCACGTCGACAGTGACAGTCACGAGTGAGACCCCGACAGAAAGACAGAGACAAACTGACAGAGAGAGATATTGAGACACGCCAAGAAAGAAAGAGACGCCGACAGAGAGACACGCCGACAGAGAGTGAGAGAGAGAGAGACACGCCGACAGAGAGTGAGAGAGAGAGAGACACGTGGACAGAAAGAGAGAGAGACGCCGACAGAAAGAGAGAGAGACGCCGACAGTGAGAGTGAGACACCGGTAGAGAGAGATACGCCGACAGAGAGAGAGACGCGCTGACAGAGAGAGATGGACACGCCGACAGGGAATGAGAGACATGCCGACAGAGAGAGAGAGATACGCCGACAGAGAGAGAGAGACGCCGACAGAGAGAGAGAGAGGGAGAGACGCCGACAGAGAAAGAGATACAGAGACACACCGACCGAGAGAGAGATGTAGACACGTCGCTAGAGAGAGGGAGACACGAGAGAGAGAGAGGAAGAGACACGCCGAGTGAGAGAGAGCGACATGCCGAGAGAGAGAGAGACACGCCGACAGAGAGATGGAGAGAGAGAGACACGCCGACAGAGAGAGAGCGACATGCCGAGAGAGAGAGAGAGAGAGACACGCCGAGTGAGAGAGAGCGACATGCCGAGAGAGAGAGAGACACGCCGACAGAGAGATGGAGAGAGAGAGACACGCCGACAGAGAGATGGAAATGGAGAGACTCGCCGACAGAGATAGAGCGAGAGGCCGGCCAGAGAGCGAGAGACGCCGACAGAGGGAGAGAGTCGCCGACAGAGAGAGAGTCGCCGACAGAGAGAGAGATGCCGACAGAGATAAAGAGAGATGCCGACAGAGAGTGAGACGCCGACAGAGAGAGCGAGAGTAGAGAGATGCTGACAGAGGGAGAGAGAGAGATGCCAACTGAGAGAGAGACGGCGACAGAGGGAGTGACGGCGACAGAGGGAGATGGAGTGACTGCGACAGAGGGAGATGGAGTGACTGCGACAGAGGGAGAGGGAGCGACGCCGACAGAGGGAGAGAGAGAGACGCCGACAGAGGGAGAGAGAGAGACGCCGAGAGAGAGAGAGAGACGCCGACAGAGGGGGTCAGAGAGACGCCGACAGAGAGAGAGACGCCGACAGAGAGAGAGAGACGTCGACAGAGAGAGAGAGACGTCGACAGAGAGAGAGAGAGAGAGACGCCGACAGAGAGAGAGAGACGTCGACAGGGAGAGAGACGCCGACAGAGAGAGAGAGAAAGAGACGCCGACAGAGAGAGAGACACACTGGCAGACACCTTGGCATTACACCGAGTAATGACATCATTTTACCAAGCTGAAATCTGATTATCCGCACAGGGAATCACCTTCATCATATTAAAATTCCATTTGCCCAAACTTTTTGCGATGGTTTAATTGCACTCCTGGATTCCAACCTTTCAACCTAGGATTTATTTTAAAACATGACTGCAGCGATCACACACACTCTAACTCAGGCTTTTAACCCTTACTGCACCAAATACCAGTAATACAATACATCGTAAATTCTGATGTTCATCACAATTAAGTTAATCCTCTGGCAGACCCCACAATCTCTTTGTTGATTCAATCAAGTCTGCTGTGAAGTCCACACACTTCCTGGCGGTCTCTGCTTCTTTTGGCATTCAGGATTCGGAGCTGCTTAAGCATTGGAAATCTGATCAGTATTCTCTCTGCTGTTTGCTAGTACAACATGTAGTGGCGGTGAGCGGGCAAGGATGGGGGAATTGTTGGGTTGAGAATTGGTTTTGCCAACCTGTGCCGAAGTTTTATGGATTGAGGGAAGAATCTGGGAATGATCGGAAGAGCAAGCTCCGTTGCAGCCTCGATATTGCTGCACAGGAGTGGGACAGCATAAACTGGACCCTTCCATCCACTGCAGCTCAGCTTTAAAACCGGGCAGTTTTCATAGAATTTACAGTGCAGAAGGAGGCCATTCGGCCCATCGCGTCTGCACCGGCTCTTAACACCTCCACCCTATCCCCATAACCCAGTAACCCCACCCAACACTAAGGGCAATTTTGGACACTAAGGGCAATTTATCATGGCCAATCCACCTAACCTGCACATCTTTGGACTGTGGGAGGAAACCGGAGCACCCGGAGGAAACCCACGCACACACGGGGAGGTGTTGCAGACTCCGCACAGACAGTGACCCAAGCCGGAATCGAACCTGGGATCCTGGAGCTGTGAAGCAATTGTGCTATCCACCGTGTTTTTATTCACTGGGCGGTTTTTGCCAATGTAGAAATTCGACTCTCAAGACTTGACCAGGAATCACTCGGTTGACGCTGTCTTGCGCTGCGCGAGTGCTGCACTTTCGCACGGGATGTTAAGCCATTGAGTGAGAACCAATGAGAACCATTTCCGAGAAGAGCAAGGGGATTTGCGGGGGGGGCGGGTGGAATAGAATTTTCCCCCGGTGTCCTGGGGCCATTGGTTTTCTGTCAGAGTGAAATTGATGAAAGCAGAATATCGGGTCATCACCACATTGGTAGCTTGCTATGCTGCCCCCAGCGTGTTTCCTATATTACAGGGAAGGCAGTGGTGTGGTTGCCTGCCTAGTAATCCAGAGCCCTTGGGTGACATGGTGGCACAGCGATTAGCGCTGCTGCCTCACAGCGCAAGCGACCCAGGTTCAATTCTGGCCTTGGGTGACTGTCTGTGTTCTTACCCCCGTGACTGCGTGGGATTCCTCCAGGTGCCCCAGTTTCCTCCCACAGTCCAAAGATGTGCAGGTTTGGTCGATTAGCCATGCTAAATTGCCCCTTGGTGTCTGTGCTGGCTAGGTGGATTGGCCATGCTACATAACAGAAAAAATAGGAGCAGGAGGAGGCCATTCGGCCCTTCAAGCCTATTTGCCATTCATTATGATCATGTCTGATCATCCACCTCAATTGCCTAATCCTGCTTTCCTCCATTTCCTTTGAACCCCTTCGCTCTAAGTGCTATATCTAACTGCTTCTTCAAAACGTACAATGTTTTGGACTCAAGTACTTCCTGTGGTAACAAATTCCACTGGCTCACCACTCTCTTTGTGAAGAAGGTTCTCCTCATCTCTGTCCTAAATGGTCTACCCCGTATCCTCAGACTGTGACCCCTGGTTCTGAACATACCCACCATCGGGAACATCTACCGTGTCCAGTCCTGTTAGAATTTCCATGAGACCACCCCCCTCATTCTTCTCAACTCCAGCGAATACAATTCTAACAGATTCCGTCTCTCCTCGTACATCAGTCCTGCCATACCAGGAATCAGTCTGGTAAACCTTCGCTGCACTCCCTCTAGAGCTGGAACATCCTTCCTCACATTAGAAGACCAAAACTGCATGATAAAATTGCCCGTTACTCTCCAGGGCGGGATGGTCAGGGGCGAGGGATAGGTTAGGGTGCTCTTTCAGACGGTCGGTGCAGATGCACTGGGTTGATTGACGTCCTTCTGCACTGTAGAGATTCTATGATTCGACTACTCTGGGGATCGGGGTTCGAATCCCACCACCAGATGGAGAAATTTGAATTCAATAAAAATCTGGAATTAAAAGGTGACCATGAAACCTCGACTGTTGTAAAAACCCATCTGGTTCACTAATGTCCTTTTAGGGAAGGAAATCTGCCGTGCCTTAACCGGTCTGGCCTCTACCTGGAGTATTGTGTCCAGTTTTGGTCTCCTTACCTGAGAAAGGACATACTGGCGCTGGAGGGTGTGCAGAGGAGGTTAATCCCGGAGTTGAGGGGGTTGGATTACGAGGAGAGGTTGAGTAGACTGGGACTGTACTCGTTGGAATTTAGAAGGATGAGGGGGGATCTTATAGAAACATATAAAATTATGAAGGGAATAAATAGGATAGATGCGGGCAGGATGTTTCCACTGGCGGGTGAAAGCAGAACTAGGGGGCATAGCCTCAAAATAAGGGGAAGTAGATTTAGGACTGAGTTTAGGAGGAACTTCTTCACCCAAAGGGTTGTGAATCTATGGAATTCTTTGCCCAGTGAAGCAGTTGAGGCTCCTTCATTAAATGTTTTCAAGATAAAGATAGATAGTTTTTTGAAGGATAAAGGGATTAAGGGTTATGGTGTTCGGGCCGGAAAGTGGAGCTGAGTCCAGAAAAGATCTGCCATGATCTCATTGAATGGCGGAGCAGGCTCGAGGGGCCAGATGGCCTACTCCTGCTCCTAGTTCTTATGTTCTTATGTGACTACAGACCCACAGCAATGTGGTTGACTCGTAATTGCCCCTCAGGGATGGAGAATAAATGCTGACCCAGCCAGCGACTCCCACATCCCATGAATGAATAAGAAGAAGCAAAGATGGCTGCTCTTCTTGGCTGGCTGGAAAGTGCTTGGTGATGTACCTGAGGTGGGAAAAGTTGCTGCTGGCAGGCCACAAATCTGATGCGCTGTGAAGGCTCCCCCTGCCTTTAACACCGGAGCGTCTGATTCCTTTTCCTATACATCCATATTTTAAAAATAACATTGATAACCGGCGAATCTGTGTTTTGAAAGGGGGCAGGGAGGGGTGCAACATGAATGCCAGCAGTCTGCCGGGAAGCTATGGCATTGCAGTGGGCAGGTTTATTGTGTGGTTGGTGTGCATTTTGTGCAGCAGTGTGATGGAGCGCAGTGGGCTGTCTACAGTGAGCTTCAGCGGGATGAAAGATGAAACCTCTGCTGTCGTGACAAGAGAGAGGACAGTTTGGAGAGCTGTTGTTGCAGTTCCGGCTGCAGACACAACTGGAAGTAAATAAGTGACTGTTTTGGTCAGTGCATAACAGCAGCTGTGCAGGTGATAAATTTTTTTTTCAAGCTGCGCACTGTATAGAAAGGAAACCACCTTCCTCACTGTACTGGCTTGCACGGTAGCACAGTGGTTAGCACTGTTGCTTCACAGCACCAGGTTCCCAGATTTGATTCCCGGCTTGGGTTACTGTCTGTGCGGAGTCTGAACGTTCTCCCTGTGTCTGTGTGCGTTTCCTCCCACAAGACCCAAAAGATGTGCTGTTGGGTAATTTGGGCATTCTGGGGGACTTCCGGGTGCGGCGATGACCAGCTGAGTCGCACGTTTCGGCAGCTCCCTGTGAAACGGACTTTTGGGCTCTTGATAGGAGCCCCAACGGCAATTTTGACGGCTAAAAACACTATGCGGTAAACCAGAAGGGAATCCCCCCTGGATACGGATGGAAAAAGGAGGAGAGAGTGGCCAGATTGCAGTGGATCCTTTAGAACAGCGGCAAGGAAGGCAAGCAAAAACCAAGATGGCGTCGGAAGGTGGCAGTTTAACATGGGGCCCTGAACAACAAGAGTTCTTGAAATGCTGTGTGGAAGAGATCAAAAAGGAAATGAAGAAAGAGCTGTTGGCCCCGATACTACAGGCGGTCGAAGGGCTAAAGGAGGAACAAAAGACCCAGGAGCGGGAGCTTCGGGTCGTGAAGGCAAAGGCAGCCGAGAATGAGGACGATATACAGGGCCTGGTGGTGAAGACGGAGACGCAGGAGGCACATCAGAAACGATGTGTGGAAAGGTTGGAGGCACTGGAAAACAACGCAAGGAGGAACAACCTGAGGATTCTTGGTCTTCCTGAAGGTGTGGAGGGAGCGGACGTCGGGGCATATGTGAGCACGATGCTACACTCGTTAATGGGAGCGGAGGCCCCGGCGGGTCCGTTGGAGGTGGAGGGAGCATACTGAGTGATGGCGCGAGGACCGAGAGCAGGAGAAATTCCCAGAGCCATAGTGGTGAGATTCCTCCGTTTTAAGGATAGAGAAATGGTCCTTAGATGGGCGAAGAAAACTCGGAGCAGTAAATGGGAGAACGCGGTGATCCACGTTTATCAAGACTGGAGTGCGGAGGTGGCGAGAAGGAGGGCGAGCTTTAATCGGGCCAAGGCGGTGCTTCATAAAAAGAAGATAAAATTTGGAATGCTGCAACTGGCAAGACTGTGGGTCACATATCGAGGGAGGCACCACTACTTTGAGACGGCGGATGAAGCGTGGACTTTTATTGTGGAAGAAAAACTGGAATGAGCGGGTTATTAAAAAGAACATTCGAACAAGGTGGTGGGGCGAATGTGGGGGGCAAAGAGGGGTTTTATGTACTAATCCTGCGATGTGGTAACTTTTCTCTCTCCCACAGGTGGTGATGGGGGAGGAGGGGAGGTGGAGGAGATGGGGCGTTGGCCATTGGGGGCGGGGCCAAGGGAGAAGCGCGGGCTTGGTTCCCGCGCTATGATAATCATGGCGGGAATAGAGAAGCAGGAAGGAGGGGGCGTCGCACGGTGCGAGCCGAGGTCACGGGGGGAAGCCGAGGTCAGCCAGAGTTTGCTGACTTCTGGGAGCAACATGGGGGGAGTAATTACGCTAGCGGGGGATCTAGCGGGGGGGGGGGTGGGAGGGGGGAATTACTGGGTTGCTGCTGCTGGGGAGAGGGGGGAGCTGGTATGGGAGAGGATGGGCGGGGGGGGCACCGCCTGGGGGAGATACAGCTGCGTGGGAACCGGGTGAGGAGCTGGAAAAAGGTGATGGCTAATCGACAAGGGGGGGGGGGGTAGGAAGCCCCCCAACTCGGCTGATCACGTGGAACGTGAGAGGGCTGAACGGGCCGGTAAAGAGGGCACGGGTACTCGCACACCTTAAGAAACGTAAAGCAGATGTGGTTATGCTACAGGAAACGCACCTGAAACTGATAGACCAGGTTAGGCTACGCAAAGGATGGGTGGGGCAGGTGTTCCATTCGGGGCTAGATGCGAAAAACAGGGGGGTGGCTATATTAGTGGGGAAGCGGGTAATGTTCGAGGCAAAGACTATAGTGGCGGATAACGGGGGCAGATACGTGATGGTGAGTGGCAAACTACAGGGGGAGACGGTGGTTTTGGTAAACGTATATGCCCCGAACTGGGATGATGCCAATTTTATGAGGCGGATGCTAGGACGCATTCCGGACCTAGAGGTGGGAAAGCTGATAATGGGGGGAGATTTTAATACGGTGTTGGAACCAGGGCTGGATAGGTCGAAGTCCAGGACTGGAAGGAGGCCGGCAGCAGCCAAGGTACTTAAAGATTTTATGGAGCAGATGGGAGGTGTAGACCCGTGGAGATTTAGCAGACCTAGGAGTAAGGAGTTCTCGTTTTTCTCCTATGTCCATAAAGTCTACTCGCGAATAGACTTTTTTGTGCTGGGTAGGGCATTGATCCCGAACTTTTGAGGGTGGACAGACAATATGCGGAAGCACCAGAGGAGGGACTGTACAGGGAAAGGCAAAGGCTACATGTAGAATTTGACTTGCTGACTACAGGCACTGCAGAGACACAATGGAGGAAGGCACAGGGTGCACAGTACGAATATGGGGAGAAGGCGAGCAGGTTGCTGGCACACCAATTGAGGAAAAGGGGAGCAGCGAGGGAAATAGGGGGAGTGAGGGATGAGGAAGGAGAGATGGAGCGGGGAGCGGAGAGAGTGAATGGAGTGTTCAAAACATTTTATAAAAAATTATATGAAGCTCAACCCCCGGATGGGAGGGAGAGAATGATGGGCTTCTTGGATCGGCTGGAATTTCCCAAGGTGGAAGAGCAGGAAAGGGTGGGACTGGGAGCACAGATCGAGGTAGAAGAAGTGGTGAAAGGAATTAGGAGCATGCAGGCGGGAAAGGCCCCGGGACCGGATGGATTCCCAGTCGAATTCTATAGAAAATATGTGGACTTGCTCGCCCCGGTACTGACGAGGACCTTTAATGAGGCAAAGGAAAGGGGACAACTGCCCCCGACTATGTCTGAAGCAACGATATCGCTTCTCTTAAAGAAGGAAAAGGACCCGCTACAATGCGGGTCCTATAGACCTATTTCCCTCCTAAATGTAGATGCCAAGGTCCTGGCCAAGGTAATGAGAATAGAGGAATGTGTCCCGGGGGTGGTCCACGAGGACCAAACTGGGTTTGTGAAGGGGAGACAGCTGAACACGAATATACGGAGGTTGTTAGGGGTAATGATGATGGCCCCACCAGAGGGAGAAACGGAGATAGTAGTGGCGATGGATGCCGAGAAAGCATTTGATAGAGTGGAGTGGGATTATTTGTGGGAGGTGTTGAGGAGATTTGGTTTTGGAGAGGGGTATGTTAGATGGGTACAGCTGTTGTATAGGGCCCCAGTGGCGAGCGTGGTCACGAATGGACGGGGATCTGCATATTTTCGGCTCCATAGAGGGACAAGGCAGGGATGCCCTCTGTCCCCATTATTGTTTGCACTGGCGATTGAGCCCCTGGCGATAGCGTTGAGGGGTTCCAAGAAGTGGAGGGGAGTACTTAGGGGAGGAGAAGAGCACCGGGTATCTTTATATGCGGACGATTTGCTACTATACGTGGCGGACCCGGCGGAGGGGATGCCAGAAATAATGCGGATACTTGGGGAGTTTGGGGATTTTTCAGGGTATAAATTGAACATGGGGAAAAGTGAGTTGTTTGTGGTGCATCCAGGGGAGCAGAGTAGAGAAATAGAGGACCTACCGTTGAGGAAGGTAACAAGGGACTTTCGTTACCTGGGGATCCAGATAGCTAAGAATTGGGGCACATTGCATAGGTTAAATTTAACGCGGTTGGTGGAACAGATGGAGGAGGATTTCAAGAGATGGGATATGGTATCCCTATCAATGGCAGGGAGGGTGCAGGCGGTTAAGATGGTGGTCCTCCCGAGATTCCTCTTTGTGTTTCAGTGCCTCCCGGTGGTGATCACGAAGGCTTTTTTTAAAAGGATTGAAAAGAGCATCATGGGTTTTGTGTGGGCCGGGAAGACCCCGAGAGTGAGGAAGGGATTCTTACAGCGTAGCAGGGATAGGGGGGGGCTGGCACTACCGAGCCTAAGTGAGTATTATTGGGCCGCTAATATTTCAATGGTGAGTAAGTGGATGGGAGAGGAGGAGGGAGCGGCGTGGAAGAGATTAGAGAGGGCGTCCTGTAGGGGGACTAGCCTACAGGCTATGGTGACAGCCCCATTGCCGTTCTCACCGAGGAACTACACCACAAGCCCGGTGGTGGTGGCTACACTGAAGATTTGGGGACAGTGGAGACGGCATAGGGGAAAGACTGGAGCCTTGGGGGGGTCCCCGATAAGAAACAACCATAGGTTTGCCCCGGGGGGAATGGATGGGGGATATGGAATGTGGCAAAGAGCAGGAATAACGCAACTGAAAGATCTGTTTGTGGATGGGAAGTTCGCGAGTCTGGGAGCGCTGACCGAGAAATATGGGTTGCCCCAAGGGAATGCATTCAGGTATATGCAACTGAGGGCTTTTGCGAGGCAACAGGTGAGGGAATTCCTGCAGCTCCCGACACAAGAGGTGCAGGACAGAGTGATCTCAAAGACATGGGTGGGGGATGGTAAGGTGTCAGATATATATAGGGAAATGAGGGACGAAGGGGAGACTATGGTAGATGAACTAAAAGGGAAATGGGAAGAAGAGCTGGGGGAGGAGATCGAGGAGGGGCTGTGGGCAGATGCCCTAAGCAGGGTAAACTCGTCGTCCTCCTGTGCCAGGCTAAGCCTGATTCAGTTTAAGGTATTACACAGGGCACATATGACTGGAGCACGGCTCAGTAAATTTTTTGGGGTGGAGGATAGGTGTGCGAGGTGCTCGAGAAGCCCAGCAAATCATACCCATATGTTTTGGTCATGCCCGGCACTACAGGGGTTTTGGATGGGGGTGACAAAGGTGCTTTCAAAAGTAGTAGGAGTCCGGGTCGAACCAAGCTGGGGGTTGGCTATATTTGGGGTTGCACAAGAGCCGGGAGTGCAGGAGGCGAGAGAGGCCGATGTTTTGGCCTTTGCGTCCCTAGTAGCCCGGCGCTGGATATTGCTAATGTGGAAAGAAGCCAAGCCCCCGGGGGTGGAGACCTGGATAAATGACATGGCAGGGTTTATAAAGCTAGAGCGGATTAAGTTCGTCCTAAGGGGGTCGGCTCAAGGGTTCACCAGGTGGTGGCAACCGTTCGTCGAATACCTCGCAGAAAGATAGACGGAATGGGAAAAAGAAGGCAGCAGCAGCAGCCCAGGATCGGGGGGGAGGGGGGAGGGGGGAGGAGGAACCAGAAGGACTCTCAGGGTTGTTAATATATACTGTATAGTATGTATAGGTCGTTGCTACAGATAATTATATATTGGACTGTTAAATTATATTTTTGGAGAGTGTTACTTGTGACAAGGCAGTTGCCAATTAGGGCTAGTTTTCATTTTTGTTATTTATTATTTATTTATTTTTTGTTTATAAAATAGGTCATTGTTATTTGTGTTGTTATAATATTGTGTAAAGGATGCACAATGTACTGTGTTGGTTGACCAAAAATTTTCAATAAAATATTTGATAAAAAAAAATTGGGGCATTCTGAATTCTCCCTCTGTGTACCTGAATAGGCGCCGGAATGTGGCGACTAAGGGCTTTTCACAGTAACTTCATTGCAGTATGTAAACCTACTTGTGGCAATATTAAAGATAATTATTATTATTATTCTCCCATTCACAGTTTGCAACACGTTGTATGTGTAGTGAGTGTGATTGCGTGTGTGGTGAGTGTGATGTGGGTGAGTGTGATGTGGGTGAGTGTGATGTGGGTGAGTGTGATGTGGGTGAGTGTGATGTGTGGGTGAGTGCGATGTGTGGGTGAGTGCGATGTGTGGGTGAGTGCGATGTGTGGGTGAGTGCGATGTGTGGGTGAGTGCGATGTGTGGGTGAGTGCGATGTGTGGGTGAGTGTGATGTGTGATTGGGTGTGTGTGATTGGGTGAGTGTGATGTGGGTGAGTGACGTGTGTGTGGTGAGTGATGAGAGTGAGTGAGTGTGGTGTGATGTGTGTTTGTCGAGTGTGAGTGGGTGAGTGTGACGTGTGTGGTGAGCGTGATGTGGGTGGATGAGTGACGTGTGTGTGGTGAGTGTGATGAGAGTGAGTGAGTGGTGAGTGTGATGTGGGTGAGTGACGTGTGTGGTGAGTGAGTGAGCGTGGTGCAAGTGTGAATGTGATGTGTGTTTGGTGAGTGTGATGTCTGTGGTGAGTGTGATGTGTTTGTGTGGTGAGTGTGATGTATGTGGTGAGTGTGATGTGTTTGTGTGGTGAGTGATCTGTGTGTTTTGCATGTGTCGTGAGTGTGATGTGTTTGTATGATGTGTGTGTGGTGAGTAATTGTGTGTGGTGAGTGAGTAATGTGTGTGTGTGGTGAGTGAGTAATGTGTGTGTGTGGTGAGTGTGTCGTGAGTGTGATGCGTGTGTGAATGTGTTGTGTGTGTGGTGAGTGTGATGTATGGTAAGTGAGTGTGATGTGTTCGAGTGCGAGTGTGTGGTGTGGTTTGTGTGAGTGACTGTTGGTGTGGTTGGTGTGTGCTGTGTAAAGTCAATACAGTGTGTGTTTGAGTGTGATGGCTGTGTGGTGTGATGTGAGTGTGTGGGTGTGATGTATTCTGTGTTGAGTGAATACAGTTTGAGTGTGTAGGGGGGAGCAGTCAGCATTTCCTTTTACAAAGCAACAGCAGCGAGGGGTTCAGATTCACCTTTCCATTTCCAAAATACTCCTCAACCCGGTCTACTCACATGTATATTCTCCAGCCAGCATTGTTGGGAACTCAGGCTGATTTTTATAATGTAGAAAATCGGGAACTACAGACCTGATAGTCTTACATCCGTGGTAGGGAAAATGTTAGAATCTATTATAAAGGTGTGCTAAATGGACATTTGGATGATCATGATCTGATTGGGCACAGTCAGCATGGATTTACCAATGGGGAATCATGTTTGCTGAACTCTGACTCATGAAGAGAGATTGAGCAATTCAGGCCTATACTCTCTGGAGTTCAGAAGAATGAAAGGAGATCTAATTGAGGTATATAAGTTGATAAAAGTTCCTGGGCAGCACGGTAGCACAGTGGGTTAGCACTGCTGCCTCACAGCAGTGGCCTAGGGTCACTACCAGGAGTTTGTACACCTGTAAGGTTGCGTCACTGTCTGGAGTTTGTATGCCCCCAAGGTTGGGTGGGGTTGCAGGGTTAGGGTGGGGCGTTGGGCATAGGTAGGGTGGTCTTTCGAAGGGTCGGTGCAGACTCGATGGGCTGAATGGCCTTCTTCTGCACTGTTGGGATTCTATGGTTGACAAAGTAGACGTAGAGCGGATGCTTCCTTTTTAAAAAATAAATTTAGAGGACCCAATTCATTTTTTTCCAATTAAGGGGCAATTTAGTGTGGCCAATCCACCTATCCTGCACATCTTTGGGTTGTGGGGGGCGAAACCCACGCAAACACGGGGAGAATGTGCAAACTCCACACAGACAGTAGCATGTTCAACTTGTGGGGAGTAGAATCTCACCGTCCTTGCTATCATCCTTGTGAATCAGTTTTGCATCCTCTCTAGCACCTCTCTATACCGGGATTCTCTGGTCTCGCGGGCAGCGCGCCGCCACCCGCAGGTTTCCCGACGGCTTGGAATGGCTTCAATGGGAATTCCCATTGACAAGTGGTGGGGGGAAAGAATCACGCAATCAGCGAACGGTGTGGCCAAATTCTCTATCCTCACTGGCAGCGGTAGCGGGGCCAACTCACAACGGAGGACATGGTTATGGGGAGGTCACGTCTGACCAACTTGATTGAATTTTCTGAAGAGGTGATCAGGTGTGTGGATGAGTAATCAACTTGGATTTCAGCAAGACCTTTGATCAGGTTCCACATAAGACCATAAGAAATAGGAGCAGATTAAGGCCACTCGGCCCATCGGGTCTGCTCCGCCATTCAATCATGGCTGATATCTTTCTCATCCCCATTCTCCTGCCTTCTCCCCAGAACCCCTGATCCCCTTAGTAATCAAGAACCCATCTATCTCTGTCTTAAAGACACTCAGTGATTTGGCCTCCACAGCCTTCTGTGGCAAAGAGTTCCACAGACTTACCACCCTCTGGCTGAAGAAATTCCTCCTCATTTCTGTTTTAAAGAATCGTCCCTTTAGTCTGAGATAGTGTCCTCTGGTTCTAGTTTTCCTACAAGTGGAAACATCTTCTCCATGTCCACTCTATCCAGGCCTCGCAGTATCCTGTTTCAATAAGATCTCCCCCCCTCATCCTTCTAAACTCCAACAAGTACAGACCCAGAGTCCTCAAACGTTTCTATGATTAATCTAGGACAAAGGTTCGGCACAACATCGTGGGCCAAAGGGCCTGTTCTGTGCTGTATTTTCTATGTTCTATGTTCTATGTTCCTCAAACGAAAAACTGTTCATTCCAGGGATCATTCTTGTGAACCTCCTCTGGACCCTTTCCAAGGTCAGCACATCTTTCCTGAGATACGGGGCCCAAAACTGCTCACAATACTCCAAAGGGGCTGGTTTAGCACAGTGGGCTAAACAGCTGGCTTGTAATGCCGAACAATGTCAGCAGCCCGGGTTCAATTCCCGTACCGGCCTCCCCGAACAGGCGCCGGAATGGGGCGACTAGCGGCTTTTCACAGTAACTTCATTGAAGCCTACTTGTGACATTAAGCGATTATTATTATTATTATTATTATTATTATTATTATTATTATTATTATTATTAATGGGATCTGACCAGAGCCTCATACAGCCTCAGAAGTACATCCCTGGTCTTGTATTCTAACCCTCTTGACATGAATGCTAACATTGCATTTGCCTTCTTAACTGCCGACTGAACCTGCACGTTAATCTTAATAGAATCGTGAACAAGGAATCCCAAGTCCCTTTGTGCTTCTGATTTCCTAAGCATTTCCCCATTTAGAAAATTGTCTATGCCTAAATTCTTCCTTTCAAAGTGCATAACCTCACACTTTTCCACATTGTATTTCATCTGCCACTTGCCCAGTCTCCTAGGTTGTCCAAATCCTTCTGCAACCCCTTTGCTTCCTCAATACTACCTGTCCCTCTACTGATCTTTGTATGGGAGACTGATAGCGACGGTAAGAGCCCATGGGATCCAAGGAAATTTGGATCCAGAATTGGCAGGAAGCGGAGGGTGATGGTCGAGGGGTGTTTTTCCGAGTGGAAGCTTGTGTCCAGTGGGATCCCGCTGGAATCAATGTTGGGGCCCTTGCTGTTTGTGGTTTATATAAATGATTGGGTCACGCAGTGGTTAGCACTGTTGCTTGTTGTCTGTGCGGAGTCTGCACGTTCTCCCCGTGTCTGCGTGGGTTTCCTCCGGGTGCTCCGGTTTCCTCCCGCAAGTCCCGAAAGACGTGCTGTTAGGTGAGTTGGACATTCTGAATTCTCCCTCTTGTGTACCCGAAAAGGCGCCGGAGTGTGGCAACTAGGGGACTTTCACAGGAACTTAACTGCAGTGTTAACGTAAGCCTACTTGTGACATTAATAAAGATTATTATTATTATCAGGGGGTAGATAGGAAGAAACCTTTCCCATTGGTGGAGGGATCAGTGACCAGGGGCATAGATTTTAGGGAAGGGGCTGGAGGTTTAGAGAGGCTGTGAAGAAACATTTTTCACCCAGAATGTGGTGGGAGACTGGATCTCGCTACCTGAAAGGTTGGTGGAGGCAGAGACCCTCATAACATTTAAGAAGTATTTAGTGTGTACTTACAATCCCAGAGCAAGCAAGGCTATGGACCAAGTTTTGGGAAATGGGATTAGAACAGTTCGGTGGTTGTTTCTGACCAGCGCAGACTCGATGGGTCGAAGGGCCTTTTCTGTGCTGTCAACCTCTGACTAGTCCAACCCCCTTTCTATGATATGGCGCGAATAGCCGTGTCAAACTCCCATCTCTACGTTTGGTACTTTATAATCCCTGATCCCTTAAGTCCTCTTAACCCTTTAGCTTCCTATTTTCCCAGCCCTGCGTGAGTTAACTTGCCTTCGCAGTTCTTTAGCTAACTCCTCACGGGTTAGGGCAAAATTCCTGGCCTGCGGGGAGTGCATTGGAGTTGTCGAAACGGGCGTGCGTTCTCGAATGTGTTGAGTCGAACTCCCTTCCAGCCCCCTCCCTTGTCATGGCGTTCTTGCCTGTCAGCCTTGCACCCTGCAATCATCAGAAATCTTATCCCCCAGCCCAGCAGTGCTGTCCTCTGCTGGCAATGCATGAGCAAGAGAAGAGGTTCCCTCTGTGGGGAAGAATCAAACTGCGCCATCATGGTAATCAAAGCTGCACTCTGCTCTCACAGTGACGAGCACTCAGTGACAATTTCCCAGATGGCACGAGTCTATAAACGCACGAGCTGACGAGAACTGCAGTGCTGTGATATTACTTTGCCGTAATAAACCCATTTTTTATTTCGAGAAGGTGCCATGAAATAACACGTCTGTGCATCAAATTAAATGAGCTCTCAAACAACAGCCTGTTTTCTGATTGGCGTTGAGCTCCCAGCTTACTCATTCAGTTCCCTGCACCACCTCTTCTCGACAGTATGATTACTTATCATTTCAAGTCATGATCAATTGCTAAATAAGGGGCAAAACACAGTGTCAAGCGGTTGAAAGCGGACGTTTGGGGCTGTATCTATTTTCAAGAAAAGCAAATCACATGCGCGATTACTCTGGCACTCTTGTGTCACCTCTTGATAATACCTTCCTGGTATGGACGTGCTCTTATTTATCATGAGGTAATCCTGGGCCCAGCGAGCTCAAGATACCAGTATTTTGTGACAGTGCTTTACTTAAACATTGGGGACTTAACCATTGAATCCCTACATTGCAGAAGGAGGCTATTCAGTCCATCGAGTCTGCATTGCCCTAATTAATGGGCAATTTAGCGTGGGTTGTGTGGGTGCGAAACACACACAAACATGGGGAGAATTTGCAATCTCCACACGGACAGTGACCCAGAGCCGGGATCGAACCTGACCACTGCGCCACCGTGCTGCCCCACTCTCCCATCCTAACCTGGAACCCCACCTAACCTGTACATCTTTGGACTGTGGGAGGAAACCGGAGGAAACCCACGCAGACACGGGGAGAACGTGCAGACTCCACACAGTTATTCAAGGCCCGAATCACACCCCTCGAGCAACACACAATGCAGCATTGCTCGCCTGTTTCCAGGTATCAAAGGTTGGCTGGACCCAGAGTTGGGGCTTGTAGGGCCCCCCTCCCCCTCCACGCACTCCAGTAGCTTGGTGGCCGTTCCCTGTCAAACGACGGTGCTGATAACATTCCTGCATTTTGTTTTTCCTCTGACACAGCCGGGGTTTATTGAACTCACTAACATTACGGTCTGACTCCAATTGCCAACTCATTACAACGACGGGCCTTCTCGACGATACCCTGCACCCATGCATGGCATTTCCCTGTGCCAGAAAGGAACGTTGCCCTGTGGTCTGGGAAAGCTCGGCTGTAAACAAGCTATCGTTTGCCCTGATTCCACAGAAACCCGCTACTGCCTGTTGACACAACATGCTGTGGTCCGACAGCAGTTTCCTTACTCCATGTTCAATTTCCCAAATTTACACCAGTTGCGTCAGGGCTGGTAATGAACCCAAAACAAATGACCCAAAAACATGTTTTTGTAGTTATGCATTTTCCTGGCGATATTTTTTGATTTATTTTTTACAAAGGAAGTGCGTCTGCTGCTGTTGAATGCAGCTAAATGATCAGAATTAAAACTGGCAGAGGCATAAAGCAAACTGTGCAGAATGCCTGTCGACAACAGGCAGCAGCTTCAAACTTTATTTCTCATACGTAAAGTGGAAGTTGAAAGAAGGGAAACTGTGCCTGCTGGGAACTCTACTCGGAACCAAATTCCTTGCACTCCTCTCCGCTGGCTTTGAAGCCATGTTTCGTTTTGTGGCTTGTCCTCTGGACGTTTCCGCAGAACCTCCTATCAGGTAGAGAAGCATTTGTTTCCGGTTGATCTCAGTGGTTCATGAATAAAGGGAACAGGCGAGATGATTAGGCTGTGCCATCTGCTTTATTGTTCCTGTAATCAGTGAGGCGTCCCGAAAAGGTGAGTCAAAAGTAGCTTGTTTCCTATTCACAGCTAGGAAATACAGCAACTAGACAACAGTTCCAAATCCCAACCGGGACCATCCTGAGATGCCAGTTCCATCCTTATTGCGGGGAAATAACAAGCCTGCCGTTGGGCCTCCGCCCCTCAGCGGGGGGGGAACTCTTACTCCACAAGCTCCACGGGGAGATCAATCGGCTCCCCATGGGGATTATAACAATTGTTAATTATCCAGGGAATCTTTGCACATGTCTGGGTTTATAAAAAATCTTTTATTCAGGTATTTGCATAAACAAACAGAACAAATGAAAGCAGAAGTGAAATTATACAATGTAATAAATACCCAACAACCGCTCCCCCCCGCCTTACCCCCTTCTCCCGTCCTACCATCTCCATTTTAACCCCCTTACCCTTCCTCCCCCAATCCTCCTTAAAGAAGTCAATGAACGGTTTCCACTTCCAAGCGAACCCATCGATTGCCCCCCCCCCGCCCCCAGACGAACTTGACACTCTGCAACCTCAGGAATTCCACCAAGTCACTCACCCACGTCCGCCTTGAGGCTCCTCAGGTGCGCTCCCACACATTCCATGTGACCAGCCTGTTGGGGGCTCCCGCCCTCCCCTCCCTGCCGATCAACCATATCCCTTTTTGGACCAGCCCCCGGCCCATGTCTCGCAACCCTCCAGGCCCACGATCATCACTCCTTTTCCAATTGTGCCAAAACAACCACACCAGTGTCAACTCTCCCACCCCCCAAACAAAACAACAACCCCATCCCCCTCCCCTGTACCAACCACCTGACCATCCCCCACTGTGCTCCCGTTAACTAGCCTGCACAGCTAGCCTGGCAGCCCCCGCCCAAGGCCGTCAAACCTCCCCTCCCCCTGATTCTCCCTCCTCCCCTGTCCACACTCCCTCAAGAAACAGAAAACCTCTTTGGCCCAGAGGGCCCTTGATGCCTCCTTATGCAGCTGAGGGTTAAATTTTGTTTGACAGTGCTTTTGTGAGGGACTTTGGAGGACAGGCATCAACGCGAGTGTTTACATCGCGACTCGTGCGCGTCGCACCCTGAGCATCTTCAAGTGCAGTCGATAAAAAGCAAATTACTGCGGACACGAATCTGAAACCAAAAGCTTTGACAACGAGTCATCGGACTCGAAACGTTAGCTCTTTTCCTGCCAATGCTGCCAGACCTGCTGAGATTTTCCAGCATTTTCTTTTTGGTTTCAAGTGCAGTAGGTTGTTCCTGAGATGCCAAGTGGCACAGTGGTTAGTACTGCTGTCTCACATTGCCAGGGACCCAGGTTCCGACTTCAGGTTACTGTCTGCATGGGGTTTGCAAGTTCTGCACCCCCCCCCCCCCCAATGCCTGCATGGGTTTCCTCCGGGTGCTCCGGTCTCTTCGCACAGATGTGCAGGTTAGGTGGATTGGCCATGCTAAATTGCCCCCTTTGTGTCCAAATGTTGGGTGGGATTATGGGGATAAGGCAGCGGAGTGGGACTCGGGAGGGTGCTCTTTCAGAGGGTCGGTGCAGCCTAAATGGGCCGAATGGCTTCCTTCTGCAGAGTAGGGATTCTATGGTTCTTTCCCTGGCAAGCATAGCAGCCATTTTGTGCACTGCAATGTCCACTCAGTAACAACGAGATGAATGAGCAACTGGACTGACGCAGGGCGCAGGCCGGCTTGAGTTCCATTCAATCCTCTCAAATCTGCGGTGAGGATTGCCCTAAACCTCAGCTCCAAGCACAGGCCAAGAAAGCGGCAGATGTAAATGTCAAAGTCAACCAGCCGAATGAGTAATTTGACCTAAGCAGCTTCGCAGACCTGAGCTTTTGAATATGAGACGAGCCGTTTGAAGCATTGAAACCAGTCAAAGAACCTCTCCCTGACGAAGTGGAGATACCATTCACGTCATGTGTGCCAGCACACACACTCTCTCTCTCTTTTATTATTTTTAAAAAACGTGTGGATGCTATTGCTGTCCCGGAAGTGCGCGGGGTAGGAATTGTAAAACCACCTGATGAGTTTCCATTTGAAATTAACATTTATGTCCAACTCCAATGACTTGCCTACAGTGCTGAATAAACCGACTACATGATGAGGAACCCTGGGATGTGACTTTTAGCCCATCTGTGACATCTTCGTTGCTTAACCAGGTCAACCTGCTGCATAAATTATACCTTCATCAGGTGGTTAGGTGAAGCGCTGCAGAGGAGTGACTTGTCGTCCGCAGTGTTAACTTGGCTTCCCTTCCTGCTGCACGTGGCAATTCCTCTCGGCTCTGACTTCTATTTCCACCTGTTCACTGCACTGGAGATCCGCCTTGTGCCGTGCACCTTGTGGTCTGGTTCGAGAATAGGTTCGAGTGTGTCTGTCGCTGCGTGCAGTAGCCACTTGGGTCGATACTTGGGGAGTAGTCAGCACCCATAGGACTGCACACTGTGATTAATTTTTGGTGGGGTGGACTCCCCTGCGTTTTCAGCAGTTCTGAGACATTGAGCAAACGGTGGCTGATATTGTCACCACCCTTCGACCCCTGAATTGGATTTTGCATGTTCTGGCATAATGGTGCAAGCCAGAAAGTCATCTATCACCGGGTTGTTTCTCGTGCTCACTCTTGCATGCTCTCTTTTTGTTTCTCTCCCATCCTCTCTCTTTCTATTTCTCTCTATTTCTATTTCTCTCTCTTTCTGTCTTTCTTTCTCTCCCTCTATTTTCCCTCTCTCCATTTCTCACTGTTCCTATTTCTCTCTCTTTCTATTTCTCTTTCTCTCTCTATTTTTCTGTCTGTGTATGTGTGTGTCTCTCTCTCCTCTGTGCTCTAAGCTTTCTGTGATTGTGTGAACCAAGTCAGGCTGGGTTAGGTGAGAGGACTCTTGACAATCTGTTCCTCACCTCATCCTGGACTCTTCTGCACATGACCTAACTTGCAGCAGGTCGTCTTCACCCATCACCCTCCCCGGTGACCTACACTGGCTTCTTGTCTGGCAGCACTTTCAATTTTACAATTCTCCGTGTTATTTTCAACTCACTCCGCAGCCTCCCCCAATCTCCTGTCATCCCCTATGACCCGCCTTGATCGCTGAGCTGTTTTATGCGTGGGACCGCAATCTTACGAAGAAACAAATAGTGAAATCGGGGGACTTGAGACTCTATTTCTGCTGTATGCCAGCATGGATCGCTGACACTGAGTGTTTAAATACACATGGGAAAGAGACGGGGGGAAAAGCAATGCCAGGAGGGTTTGTCCTGCTTAATACACGAATACCAGGTATGGAAGAATGGGTTGGAGGGGTTGATGTTCACTCATTGATCTCGACATAACCTGGAGGAGGAGGGAGGAGAATAGACGAGGGGAGGCTTTCTTTGTAAACAAAACCGGGGCGCAGGAGAGGGATAGGCCTAACCAAGACAGTGGCATTGGGATAATGCCACTGGACCAGTAATCTTGGGGACCTAGGTTAATGCTCCGGGGGATATGGGTTTCAATCCCACCACGGCAGTCAGTGGGAATTTAAATTCAGTTAATAAAATCTGGAATTATAAAGCTCGTCTCAATCACGGGGACGATGAAACTATCATTGATTGTTGCAAAACACCCATCTGGTTCACTAATGCTCCTTTAGGGAGGGAAATTTGGCATCCATCCGTACCCCGGTCCCCACACAGAAATGTGGCCGACTTTTAACCGCCCCTCGGAAATGGCCCCGAGCGAGACACCCACTCCAAGGGGCAATTGGAGATTGGGCAATAAATGCTGAGCCCTTTCCCAGCGATGCCCCACATCCCCGTGAATGAATGAAGAAAAGAGAGTGACGGAACCTCGCACCTTTGACCTGAAAACGTGAACAAATTGGCTTCCACAGAGTGACTGACTATCTTGCTGCTTTCTTGTCTGAGGAGCTCTGTCTTGGGCACAGCTTCCACAGCCGTCTGTCATCTTGCTGCTCGTGGACCATTGTTCACCAGTGGTTCTGCACAGCAATCGGTCTGACCATGGGCCCCGCACAGTGGACAGGCATGCGTCCTTACCTGAAATCTCTCACTCTTCAAAAGGCCTCATTTGAGCAGCTGCATGTTTAAAAAACACACAACACATGCAAACTTCCTTCAGGCACAGATACTCTAATTCTGGTAAAGAAAATCAGTGTCAATCTTGTCCTATTTCCAGTTCTCTCTAGCTTTTGACAGAGTCATCCAGACTTGAAATGTTAGTTCCCTTCTCTCTCCACAGACGCTGTCAGACCTGCTGAGATTGTCCAGCATTTTCTGTTTTGTTTCAGATTCTAGCACCCGCAGTCATTTGCTTTCATTTTGCTCTCATTCCGCGCTGTGCTTCCTTTCTTACACAAAATTACCCTGTACTTTGCTGCCCAGAAGTTTCACGTCTTCCAGCTCCTGGTGCTTGGCTTTGTTTGAAACCAAAAGGAAGCAACAACGGGCCGATCACGCACGCACGCTCTCCTGCCTGGAGTGGGGCCTGAAGAATGTAAAGTAAATCAGAGAGCTGACAGCTCGGGTGGAGCTCTATTTATAGTGGAGAGAATAGATACATAGAGTGTTCCAATCTTGTGCCATTGCCAGAGTCAACACAAGTGCTGCTGCAGTGCTCCACAGAGAGGCACAGACAATGATGGCTAGTCGGCGGGGAGTTTCAGACAGCTTGACGCATTTTACAACGGTGGGTTCACTGCAGATAGGTTTGATGCATTGACAAAGGCAGGAATCTAATTGAGAGTTTCAGACGGTTTCAGTCCAGGGGCATGGGGGGGGGGGGGGGTTTACATAGGAGAGCAGGTAGCCGGAAGTGGATTCCCAGTTAGTGTGGCCAGATGCTTTGACATGGAGAACCCATGGCTACCCAAAGATGTCAGACGAGTACAAGTGAAGCGTCCATTCCTGGGTCTTTAATTGTGCAGAATCTGACCCCGAGCCGCCTGACGAGATGCCCGGGGATTAGTGACCAGAAGCTCAAAGTGGTCAGTCTTAAGGAGCATCTTCAACGACAAGATAGAGGTGCCGAGGTTTAGGGAGGGAATTCCAGAGCATAGGACCCCAGGAAGCTGAAGATATGGCTCAATGTCAGCACATTACACTGCTGTACAGCCCAGCGTGCGTGGGCACTGCTGTCACGATGCTACCTCAAGTCCCCTCATTTCAGCAGCTGTTTTTTATACATATGTTTAAAAACTGCCCTATTCTGCTTCAAATGGTTGCAAGTGCTTCGAGATATGTGTTTTAAAAAATTATTTGTCTTGTCGCCCAGCTCTTCCACTGCAAGTGCTGGGATGTTAGAAACTCCCTTTTGTGAGTGTTACCACAGGTTTACAGGGGAATTCCCGCCCCCACCTCACCCCCCGACACACACACGCACACACACTGTCGACTGCACCTGTACGGTAAATCCAACCCTCCCATCTCCCATACGCAAATTAGGGACAAGTGGTCAGGAAGAAGCAACCTCTCGACCTGGTTTCTAAAAAGATTGAACTGCTGGCCGTGTTCAGGCGGCCTCTTTATCTAAACAGCATATTATTTCAGTCATCTATGAGATTATCTGTCCAGTTTTACCTTGCAGGGATTGTCCTGGGGAGGTGGGGATGTTTCTGGGTTTGCTGCAATTTCAGTAAAGCACGCCAGCAGCTGATGCTGCCAACCCAGCATATTTTTCCTCAGCGGGATTTAAAATAAAGCACCTTTTCTTTTTTACTCTCTCCCTCGCTGACGGAACAGGCTCAAAGCACAGAATGCCCCACGCCTGTTCCTGTACACTCCTGAACCTAGCCCAAAATGGAGGGAAGGAAGCCTATCTGTCCTCCCCTTCAGTAACGGCGTGCTGACTTGGAATGTCAGTTGTTTGTTTAATTCCGTCTGGGTGGAAGCCAGTATTGGCCACATTCTGCTGACTGTGTCGCTGCCACATTACCCTCTTGTCATCCCCTGGAGTCACAGATCTATTTAAAATAAGTCAGACCGGGCCTGCGGTTGGAAGGCGACCTTATTGAGACGTGTAAGATCCCAAGGGGACCTGGCAGGATGGATGCAGAAAGGTTATTTTCCCCTCCTTGCAGGAGAGACTGGAACTAAGGAAAGGACACAGTTTGAAAGTAAAGGGTTGCCCATTTAAGACGGAGAGGTAGAGACATTTACTTTCCCTCGGAGATGGCCGCGAGCCTGTGGGACTCTCTCTTCCCAGTGATCGGTCGAGGCAGGGCGCATTAATACATTCTCTACCATCAAGGGAGTCAAAGGCTATCGGTGGGCGGGCAGGAAAGTAGAGTTGAGGCCGCAATCAATCCAGCCCACCACCTTATCGAATGGTGCAGCAGACTCAAGGGGGGGGGGCTGAATGGCCTCCTCCTCACTATTTGTATGTTCGTAAAGAGGGAAGGGCACCAGCTGATTGAGGGGGTGCGTTATGGTTTGCACAAGCTTGTTGTATTCCTGTTATTTTTGAAAATGTTTCCTTCATAAAGGGTAACTGTAATCTGCTGGATTCTGGTCATGTTTTACGTTGGTTTTCCATGAGAAATCCTTAATGTTGGTGTGAACTCCCTTTAATAGAATCATTAGCAGCGAGGAGAGTCCAGCCCAGAGGTACACCAGGCAATGTGTGTCCCCAAATCACCAAGTATCGACTCCTAAATAGAAATAGATTTCTTTGGTGCCCTAGCCACTGAAATGTTGTCGCTTTTTTTTTAAAGTGATGTATTTAGGGAGCATGTATTTTTCACATGTTTCCTGGGCGTTGAATTAATGTGATAGTACGGTGACTTCAGCAGGCAACAGCAATACCGGATTCACGTGATTGTGCTTTCCTGACAGACACTTTTGAACCTAGCGTTGGGGAGAGCTCTGGCCCTATTTGAGAATGTGCCCTGGGAGGTGAACGTCCTACTCCTGAACCAGCGGGGCAGTTTGGCGCAGACTCTGTTGTGTGTGCGGGCAGGCGCCGTCCGACACATTGGGGCACCCGCCTCGGTTCCATCACGGAGTGCCAGCCGGCTTTATGGACTCAGGCTCTGGATGTGTCGCGGGACTGGAACCCACTGAGCCAGAGGCCGGTCTGGTACCTAATGGCATTTTAAAAAAGATCTGTAAACTGCCACGGCGTCAGAAAGGAATGCCTGATTCAGCATAATTGTGGAAAATATTCTAAACCAAAGGTGCGGATATAATCCATAATTAAAATCTTAAATTTGTTCAGACCCCCTGCTAATTTCTGCCATTTTAGATTCCTGTGACTGCATTATGAATGGGACCTGGTTAATGGGATAGTTTAAGTTGTGTTGTAATGCTGCTATTGGCAAGAGGGCCTCATTGCAGCATGAACAAAGCTTGTGCAGATAGCATCCGTCATTAATGTGGGCGTAAGAATTTAAATGGAAATACAAATTGGAACAGAACGTGCGCTTTCCATTGCACCCTGGTTGAATTAACGCAGCTTCTAAACTGACATCGCCTGATGCCTGCAGTTATGGTGGGGGTGCTGGGTGCTCTTGAGGCATTGACACGGGCAGGGGAACTGGTTTCATGCCTATCTTTTCAACTGGAGATACGGGGTGGAATTCAACCGAAACATTTCGAAGTGTCACTTTGGGTGAGATTCACAGCACTATTCGGCCATATTTAGTCATTGGACTAGATTCTCCGCCTGCGGGATCCTCCATTTCACCGGCAGCTCGCTTGCGCCCGAGGATTTCCCGAACCCCCATTCGCTGGCTGCCGGGACGGAGGATCCTGCTGCGAGCGAAGGCACGCCGCTCCAGAAAACAGGTGCGGCGAGATGGAGAATCCCGCCCATTTATTTTGGGCCTTGGGAGGTTTCTCCCCGATCTAGCCCACACTTGAAATTTATTTCATCACTGGGGAGCTGCACTGGCCGGCTGGTCCAGCACCTCCGAAATCGGGCCGCCATTTCGCAAGTGCGCCCATAAGTGAGCTTGAGAGTCCCGCCGCCCACGGGCAGTGTCACTCCTACACAAATAGGCATTACCCACCGGTCCCCCCCAAGTGAGGACACCCTGCTGTTTTTCAGGCCTGCCCACCCAACCTTTTGGGCTCCCCACACCCCTTTCAGGACCCCCACCCGTAACCCAACTTTGACCCTCCCAACCATTATGAGACCCCTTCACATCCTTCCGATCTTTTATTCACCCCCACCCACCCATCGCCCCTTTCATGGGCATGGCCCCCCTCGGGCCCTGATCTTTGGCAGTGCCACCCAGGCACACTGGCACCCGGGCATCCTGGCTGTGCCAAGGTGCCAGAGAGAGAGCCACCCTTCCCTGCCCCCGACCACCCAGGGGTCTCCAATGGCCTGGGAAACTCTCCAGGTGCCGTTTCACCTGGTTTACATTTGTGTGGACCAATACTAAACGGTGCTTGGTCGAGACCTCACTGGAGAGGCCGTTAGTTCCTGTTGCTAACTTTTGGTTGGTTTAATTGGCTCTGTTTTATAACCTTTGCTCTCGAGTCGCCAGGTATCTTTATGATACCGCCACGAGGTTCAAGTTCAAGTAATGATCAATAACTCAACACACCAATTAGTAAGATTCAAATCAAAACACATTTATTATACACAGTAAATCACTACTCATGCATAAACTCTACTTTCTAGGCTATTCCTATCACTAACAGGCCTATACTTAGCTTCGGACTGGCCCACCAGGTCAGGGGAACAAATGGCCTTTCGTTCAGGTCCTGAGTCTGCGTGGCTGGTATGGACTGGTAGCTAGGAGCGCCTATCTCGTAGCGAGCGTTGACTTGAGACTTACTTGCTTGGAGGCAACAAGACAGGTCACTGTCAAGGGTTGGTTCAAGTTGCTGAGTGACCCTGCCAAAGAAGGACGATTTGAACTTGGGGCTTTACTTTATAGTCCCCAGGGGCTTCCCACCCTTCAGGGCGGACACCGTACCTGGTTCCAAGTGATTGGACTACTTTCCGATCACTTGGATAGATTTCTCCAATGCTGGAGCGGTTCCCTGATCGCTGGGCGGTCCTAAGTGTCCGTCGGCCTTCCTTTGTCTTGGCTCCTGCTGGAGTCTGGCTTGGCTTTGTTTACCTTAACTGTTGCCATTGTGCCTGGGAATCGCACATTACTATGTAGATGGCTGCTACATTATATACAGATGGCTGCTGGTTTCGGTGCCATCTGGTTGTTTTGCAGGTTCCAATATACATGATCTCTGTATTTGATAGTCTTTGCCTGTGTTGGCTGAATTTCCCTTCAGCCTTTGCGCTTCTCCATTTCAAGTCGGGAAGTGGCCACTACATTCCCAGGCACCGGGAGAATCCGACGCAGAGTTTAAATAGGCTGATCTGGTTTTTGCCCAGCGAGGGCAGAATCCAGATCACGACGTCTCGTAAGGTTCAATTGAATTTCTCGAGATGTCTTAAGCGTCACAAATCTCGCATCACCAGGTCGGCCGATGAGCTCGGTACATTGTGCCCACGGTGTGTGGAGAGGAAACAGGAGTAAGCAGCCCTGTGTGTCATCCACTTGCTTAAACATTTGCATTCTCCACTCGCAAAGCAGCTGCAGTATGTGCCAAGATGCACCGAGTGTCCTTCCGACAGTGGAAGCAGGGACGATAGTGACATTTAAGGGGCATCTTGACAAATACATGAATAGGATGGGAATAGAGGGATACGGAGCCAGGAAGTGTAGAAGATTGTAGTTTAGTCGGGCAGCATGGTCGGCACGGGCTTGGAGGGCCGAAGGGCCTGTTCCTGTGCTGTACTTTTCTTTGTTCTTTGTTCTTTGACAGAATCTCCCAAACCGGCGCCGTCTCCCACCTAGGAGGACAGCAGAAGCATGAGGAACCTGCAAATCTCCCCTCACACACACACCATCCCGACTTGGAAATATATCGGCCGTTCGTTCACTGTCGTTGGGTCAGAATCCTGGAACTCGCTCCCTATAAGCACTGTGGGTGTACCTACACCACACAGGGACTGCAGCGGTTCAAGATGGCAGCTCACCCACCACCTTCTCATGGGATAATTAGGGATAGGCAGCAAATGCTGGCTTAGTCAGTGACACCCAACGGCTGTGAGGTACTTTGTTGGCTGTAATACACCTGAGGGACATCCTGAAAGGCAATATGGAAACACAAACCATTGTTTTCCTGGTTGTTTAAGAAGTGTGAAACTGTGCCCTACAGATCCGTGGATTGGTGTGGGGATTTCGCCGGCTTCGCCTGATCTCAGCCCGGAAACGATGGCGGGAAAGCTTTGGCGCAACTGTGCGAGGAACAGGGAATTGTGGTTCCAGTCCCTGATTTGTTTTTAAAAAGACATTTTCACCCTTCTATCCCCCCTCTATTCATCTTCCCATCTACTCACCCTTTCCATCCCCCTCCCCCGCCAATTACCCTTGTATTCCCCTTCCCCTCTATTTACCATTGAGCGCCCTGTATTCACCCTCCCCTCTATCCCCTCCCCTCTATCCCCCTCAACCCCTCTATCCCCTTCTACTACCCCTCCCCTCTATTCCCCCGCCACCCCCCATCTACTCCCCCTCCCCTCTGCCCCCCCGCTACTGCCCCATCACCCCTGATTTGTTATCCAGTGACCGCTGTTCTTGTATCAGCACCTTGTGGGGCAGGTTTAACACTTCCTGTGGTGTCTCGTACTCTCGTGACATGCTAGCCTGAAGCACCGCTCCTCGAGTGAGATTCCTGCAGGGAAACTGTAACCCTGGCGTGGAGTCTACTGTTTCCCTGGGAGAGGGAGAAATGTGAAGGATTGCGAGGCATTTGTTTTTTTTTAAAAGCCAGAGCAATCAGAATAATTCTCGTCCCTAACACTTAATGGTCAGCACCGAGTGGGCTCAGATGACTCATTTTATTTCCGTCATAAAACTACATTTCCTCTTTAGCGACTCGAATCTTGATAAAAAGCACACTTGTATCATGTGCCTGCACTGTGTTCTTTTTAGGTTACGGGCTAGTTCCGATATCGCACAATTACTTCCTGGAACATCAACATGTGCACTTAACAAGGGGACAAAGTCCTGAACCCACCACCCGTTAACCATTTTGTGTATTACAGCAGCGTGCCCATTAGTGCGTCAGCTCGTTTGTTGCTGAAGTCATTTCTCTCAGTTCTTCCATTTTTGGGAACAAAATTAGTGTTTGCATGGCAGTGCCTTCCCAGGACAAACCCCAGGGTCTGCAAGGGGAAGAAATGGGAGCAGTGAGGAGATCCCTCGAGCCTGCGTTGCCAATCACCGAGGCAGTGGCTCATCTCATCTTGGCCTTGAACTTCATTTTGCTGCCTGCCCCCCCCCCCCCCCCCCCCCCCCCCCCCCCCCCCCCCCCAAACTCTCACCCCGACCCAGAACTAGCCCAGCTAACCTGTTTCCAGGCCCTGGCGAGCACTGCTCCAGGATAAGGATGCCCCCCCCCCCCCCCCCCCCCCCCAAGACTCTGAATGAGGTGTAACCTCTCCGCTGATTGGGAATAACCAGTACTACAGGAGCAATATTGATCTTTTCACCGCGTGAGTGAAGGAGGCTTGAATTACTAAGCAGCCGCAGAGCCCAAGCAGTGTCCTTGTTCCCGTTCACCCTGTGGTTTATTGAAGGGGGCGCAATGTGTGGCTAATCCAGGAAGTACTGGATTTCCAATAATTGTGGTCTTACGATCAATACCTGCAGATAAGTAGCCTATTTTATAAAAGTTCCACTCCTTGAGAGGTACTTTATGCTGTTGAATGCAATACAATAACTGAAGCAACGCTTTGTTGGGTTGGTCTTTTTTTAATCCCTGTTCCATTGTCGGTGAGCACTGACCTCTGTTCAGTCTCTAAGCCCGACGTAGAGGATAAAGAGCGTGATTGTGTGTTGTTTTCATGGTTTTCTTTTCTCAGATAAAGGGCAATTGTAAAGTTGGAGGGCGTGTGGGAATTTCATGCAACATTTGGGTACATTCTGAATTGGCTATCACCGTATCATGAACGGTTTGTTGCGCCAGGCTTTGCGCTTTTCAATCACGTGTGCAGCCATGTGCTTTCTGGCCCTGCCACCTGTTCTTCCTGCATGTGGCAGGGGCAGAGGGCTCTCGGGTGCCGCTCGACCATAGATGGACTCGCGGTCTTTGTGCGCTGCGCGTTCCAGGGTTGCTTTAACTTCGCCCTGCCCACTTTCTTTCCCGAGGATCAGGTAGCAAGGCCAGTTGTGGCATTCCCTGCTGCCACTTTGCCTAAGATCAAGCAAACTCCTCTTGAGACTAAGTGAAAGCCAAGAGCATTGGGTCGCTGTCATATCAGAAAGGACAGTTTTAAACCCACTAATCTATCTGGGAAATTCCTGAGTTTTCAAAGCGGTCAGACCATCAGGACCTGTTTTGTCAGGTTCCGTACGAAGAATTGTGGTCAAATGTGACAGACAGCACTTTGACTTCTTTAAACATTGGATTTTTGGGGGGGCACTGGTGAAGGGAGATGGCTTGGAGGAGTTGGACACCCCACCCCCCATCTCCCCTCCTCTCGAGGTCAGGGAACCAGATGTAGTTGAAGCTCTCAGCTTAGAGCAAGATGGCGCGCTGCCATCTCCTCGATGGGCAACTAAGGATGGTTACTTAATACTGGCCTTGCCAGAGAGCGTTTTACCAGAAAGAAATGAGAAGAAATTGAAAGGCTTGTTTTGCTACAGTACCGTTAACCACCTCAGGCGAACACAATACCTCGGTTAAAGCAGTGCAGGGTCCACAGCAGCTGTTTTGCACACAGCAAGATCCCACAGCAGGGCTCCCTCCCTCTCTCTCTCGTCACAGATTGCAAGAGTGCAGGTGCATGTCCTTTTAAATTGGGATGAGAGTTTCTGCCTTCATTACCTTTTCAGGCAGTGAGTTCCAGATCCCGACAACCCGCTGGGTGAAAATAGGTTTCCTCCCCGCTAACCCTCGACCAATCACTTTAAATCTATGCTTCACCCTAGCCACTGACCTCTCTGCTAAAATAAATGGGTCCTTTCCATTCACCTTATCCAGACCCCTTGCAATGTTGTCTATCGCAATCAAATCTCCCCGCAGCCTCCTCCTGTTCCAAGGAGAAGAAGTAAATAAGCTTAGCCTATCCAGGCTTCCCTCATCACTGCCGTTGTCCGGCCCTGGGTGGCAACACCCTAGTAAATCGCCTCTGTACCCTGTCAAGCGCAGTGATATCCGTTCTGTAATGCGATGACCAGAACTGCACACTCAAGTTGTGGCCGAACTAATGTTTTACATCGTTCCGGCATAAACTCCCTGCTCTTGTATTCGACCTCAGCCAGTAAAGGAAAGGATTCCACCTGCCTTCTTAACCATCTTGTCGACCTGTCCTGCAACCTTCGGGAATCTCTGGATGTTAGCTCCCAAACTTCCACATTTCCTCTACACCTCTCAGTATTCTCACATTTGTTAGGTCAATTATTGTATTGTTATTTCCTGATTATTTTTTTTGTGTGGGCCCCCCGATGAGTAGTGAAACAGCAGTGCAGCACGATGGCACAGTGGTCAGCACGGCTGCCTCACAGCGCCAGGGACCCGGGTTCGATTCCGGCCTTGGGCGACTGTCTATGTGGAATTTGCACTTACTCCCCCTGTTGCGTGGGTCTCCTCCGGGCGCTCCGGTTTCCTCACATGGTCCAAAGGATGTGCAAGTTAGGTGGACTGGCCACACTAAATCGCAGCTTATGATCATAGGTCATAGATTTACAGTGCAGCAGGAGGCCATTCGGCCCATCGAGTCTGCACCAGCTCTTGGAAAGCGCACCCTACCCAAGCCCACACCTCCATCCTATTCCCATAACCCAGTAACCCCACCCGACACAAAGGGCAATTTTGGACACTAAGGGCAATTTATCACGGCCAATCCACCTAACCTGCACATCTTTGGACTGTGGGAGGAAACCGGAGCACCCGGAGGAAACCCACGCACACACGGGGAGAACCTGCAGACTCAGCACAGACAGTGACCCAAGCCGGAATCGAACCTGGGACTCTGGAGCTGTGAAGCAATTGTGCTAACCACAATGCTACCGTGCTGCCCAAATATAAATATTATAAAAAAGGGGGTTGCCCATTTCAGACGGAGATGAGAAATTCTTTCTCTCAGAGGGTCGAGAGTCTCTGGAACTTTCTTCCTCAGAAGGCGGGGAAGGAAAATCTGAATGTTTTTAAGGCCGAGGTGGACAGATTTTCGATTAACAAAGGGGAGGTGAAAGGTTATCGGTGGGGGGGGGGGGGGGGGCGGTCAGCAGGGTCATGGGGGTGAGGTTCCAATCAGATCAGCAGTGATCGTATTGAATGGGGGAGCAAGACTGGGATGGCTGAGTCGCCTCATCCTGCTGCCTAAGTTTTGTGTTTGCATGTATGAATTCAGTTTGTCAGTGTTGGGAAAAACCCTATCTTTGTACGTCTGCTCTCAATATCGATCAAACACAGATGCGTGGAGGTTAGTTGCCGTTGCAGACTCATAACGATGCGATGTGATTAAAAATCGGGTTGTCAAAATAGACTTTATGAAATTTCTTCATCTCCCTCAACACCCTTGGTTACTGGGGGTGGAATATTTTCACAGTGCATACCTCAATCAGCCCGAATTGCTCTTTTATCTCCTGACTGTGTTTATCCAAATTTAGCTAACTTGCATTCATGAATGAGTGCAGAGAGAAGTTGCTGGCACTCGTGTGATGGTTTTATTTTTTGTAAAGCCGTTCTGACAGTCTTGCTGTTTACGTTGAAACTTTTCTGCGGTTTTAAATTAATGTGTCTCTTTTTTTGGTCACAGCATTTCAGGGGATGTGCTTTGTATCCTTCATCAACTCGCACCTTTGATGTCAAACATCCCACTCTGCCCTGGGTGTACAGAGGGATCGGGGTTTTCCTTGTGCACAAGTCAATGAAAGTGGGGAGACGTGTGCAGCGAGCCATTAGTAAGGCAAATGGTCCGCTGGCCCTCATTGCAAGATGATTTGAGTTCCGAAGTAGGGATGTCTTACTGCAGTTATTCAAGGCCTTGATGAGGCCATACCTGGGGTATTGGTGTGCAGACTTCGTCTCCCCAACTAAGAACATAGAACATAGAAAAATACAGCACAGAACAGGCCCTTCGGCCCACGATGTTGTGCCGAACCTTTGTCCTAGATTAATCATAGATTATCACAGAATTTACAGTGCAGGAGGCCATTCGGCCCATCGAGTCTGCACCGGCTCTTGGAAAGAGCGCCCTACCCAAGGTCAATACCTCCACCCTATCCCCATAACCCAGTAACCCCACCCAACACTAAGGGCAATTTTGGACACTGAGGGCAATTTATCATGGCCAATCCACCTAATCATTCTCACTCATACACTCACACGCTCACTCAGTCACTTTTACTCACACACTCACTCTTAAACACTCACATGCTCACTCACTCAGACTCACTCACTCACTCAGACTCACTCACTCATTCACACACTTGTACTCACTCACTCTCACACACTCAAACTCACTTTTATGCACACACACACTCACTCGCACACTCATACTAACTCTCATGTTGTGAGGGACAGTGAGAAAGGGGGGGGACAGAGAAAGGGGGGGACAGAGAGAGAGGGACGCAGAGAGAGAGGGATGCAGAGAGAGAGGGATGCAGAGAGAGAGGGATGCAGAGAGAGAGGGACGCAGAGAGAGAGGGACGCAGAGAGAGAGGGACGCAGAGAGAGAGGGATGCAGAGAGAGAGGGATGCAGAGAGAGAGGGATGCAGAGAGAGAGAGAGGGACGCAGAGAGAGAGGGACGCAGAGAGAGGGATGCAAAGTTTATCTTCCTGTAGAGAGAGTGAATCAGAGGTTTACTCGGCTGATATCGGGGTTGCCGGGTCTGTCCAATGAGGAGAGTGAAGAGATATTGGTTCAACTGGGTCAGCAGGGTGGCACAGTGGTGCCTCACAGCGCCAGGAACCCAGGTTCAACACTGCCTGTACATTCTCCCCGTCTCTGCATGGCCATGTTAAATTGCCCCTGTGTCCAAGGATCTGCAGGTTAGGTGGGGTTTATGTGAAATGGGCAGGTGAGAGGGTAGTGAACCTGTGGAATTCTTTACCACGGGAAGCTGTGGAGGCCAGGTCACTGAATGTATTCAAGAACGAGATAGATAATTTTTTCGATTTTAATGGCATCGAGGTATGTGGGGAGTAATTGAGATTGAGTTTCAGCCATGATCATTTTGAATGGCTTGAAGAGCCGAATGGCCCACTTCTCCTCGTTTCCATGTTTTAGAGCCACTCTTAAAGCTTAGCTCTTGGGCAAAGTTTGTAGTTTCTCCTCGTTCGCCTCAGCATAAGTTTTCAATCTGCGAATGTTCCTGCAAAGTGCCCTTGGAGATATCCGAGCGCGAGCTGTTGCCGCACGTTTCTAGTCTTTGCTGTTTTTCGATTTTACGGATTTTCACATTCCGCCGCTCTCAGTCACATGACAGATTGCGGCGGGAGAGTGAGTGGGAGGGATTGGGCAGGGGTGGAGTGTTTGGGCATGTTACTGAGTGTGAGCCAGATTTGAGCAGTGTGCACTGTCCCGAGGATCAGCCATGATCACATTGACTGGCGAACCACGTTTACTTGCTGGGTGGATTGGCCATGCTAAATTGCCCCATAGTTTGAAAAAATGAATTGTGTGCTTTCAATTTATTAAAAAGAACATTGACTGGTGGAGCAGGCTCAAAGGCCTGCACAACTGACTCCTGCCCCTATGTTTCTCTGTTTTGACCAATTGGCTGTGACCATACGGGGAGACTGTGAAAGGATCTTGAAATGAGCTCTTGTTTTCTACGGGTTGTGACACGTTAAGTGATGGACTCCTGTTGTCGTTGTTGTTGCAGCGAGGAGAAATCGGAAGACCACGAGCAGGCCGGGCAAAGGGAGAACCAGCTGAAAGTGAAGAAACACAAGAAGAAGGAGGAGCACGATGAGGATAAGCACCGAGAAGCCCAGCCAACCGAAGCTCTGGTCCCAGAGCCGGCAGACGGCAACAAAGCTGAGACAGCTGAGCAAGAAGGAGCAGTCGCGGCTACCCCTTCCACTCCCAAGCCCAGGCGCTCCCTGATTCGAGACCGTGGCCCGCTGTACGACGACCCCACGCTCCCCGAGGGATGGACACGGAAGCTGAAGCAGAGGAAGTCTGGGAGGTCGGCGGGGAAGTACGATGTGTACATTATCAAGTAGGTAACCCTTAAAGTGGTATTTGAACCGTTGAAAATCTATTTACCGCAGTTTCCACACTCGCTTCGACATCTTTTGTTGCGCTGTCGAGTGCACCGCCGGCCGTGGCTATCCCAGTACTTTCCTTGCCGGCCTCTTCGGTCACTCCTTCTCTAATTTTGAACTCATCTGGATCTAAATTCCAGCTGCTCTCTCTCTCTTTCTCTCTCTCTCTGTCTCTCTCTGTCTCTCTCTCTCTCTCTCTCACACACTCACTCACTCACTCACTCACTCACTCTCTCTCTCTCTCTCTCTCTCTCTGTCTCTGTCTCTCTCTCTGTCTCTCTCTCTCTCTCTCACTCTCTCTCACTCTCTCTCTCTCTCTCTCTCTCTCTCTCTCCCCCGGCGCTCGCTGACCTATGTTATCTCCCAGTCCCTGCAGCACCTCAATTTTAAAAAAATTCTCATCGACATTTACAAGTCCTTCCCTATCTCTGTGACCTCCTCCTGCCCTGTAACTCTCCAAGATCTCTGCACTCCTCCTGTTCTCGACTTCTGCGCCACCCTAGTTTCCATCGCTCCCCATTGGCGACCGTGACTTCGGCCACTTAAATCCTAAACTCTGGGATTACCCTCCTAAATCCCTCCATCCCTTTGACTCTCTCCCCTCCTGGAAGATATCCTTACTATCTCATCGTCTGAGCTTTCAGCCTCTTGTTCAAAAAGTTTTCTATGGTTCAGTGTGAAATTATGTTGGCATGGGGTGTTTCTCTTAAAGTAAAGGCACTACACAAATGAGTGGCCCGGTAGCACAGTGGTTAGCACTGTTGCTTCACAGCGCTAGGGTCCCAGGTTCGATTCCTGCTTGGGTCACTGTCTGTGCGAAGTCTGCACGTTCTCTCCGTGTCTGCGTGGGTTTCCTCCGGGTGCTCCGGTTGCCTCCCACAAGTCCCGAAAGACGCGCTTGTTAGGTGAATTGGACATTCTGAATCCTGCCTCTGTATACCCGAACAGGCGCCGGAATGTGGCACCTGAGGGCTTTTCACAGTAACTTCATTGCAGTGCCTACTTGTGACAATAATAAAGATTATTTAAAAATAAGATAATAATTATTATTATAATGCAAATTGTTTGTTTGACCAAATGGCAATTCTCCATGTGACCCTGCACATGTATAAGTCAAGTAAAGTTACCATCGTCCCAGATGACTATAGGCTGCTTTCCTCTTTTGAGGGGGAGAGCTCCTGGTGGTGATTTAACAAGAGGATCACCACACCTCAGGCGAGGGGCGAGGTTGAGAAGGCCTCAGCCGTTAACATGAATTGAACCTGCGGCTGTAGGCCTTGTCCAGCCAACAGAGCTAAAACAGCCCCCTGACAACATACAGGGGGCATCACTGCTAGATATTAGGGTATGAACACAGCGACCAGCAGTGAGAACTCTGGCTAGCATCCCATTCTCTAGCCACAGGCTCTGGCACTGGCACTCATCTTTATGGCTGGGCTGATTGTCCTGGCTCAGGCATGGGTGAAACCGGGTACCTTCCCAGTCTATACAATTCCGCTGCTCACTAAACCTCAAAGCAAAGCTTCCCGGAGTGTTTGTCTACTTTGTCGGACTGGGGAGATATATGGAAACACTTCATAAAAGGCTGGTGGTTTATTGGGCGAAACCGTACAGTTTTAAAAAGAGCAAACCATCACTGGGCTTTATTTCTAGAGGGATAGGATTGGAAAGTAGAGAGGTTACGCTCAGCCAGCATGTAACTTTGGATAGGCGACACTGCATGTGATTCTGGTCACCATGTTATAAAAAGGATATTGAAACACTGGAGAGGTTGCGGAGATTTATAAGGATGATCCCAGAAATGCGTGGGTTTACATATTTGGGTGGCACATGCTTAGCTGTGCTGCCCACAGCACCAGGGACCCAGGTTCAATTCCGACCTTGGGTCGCTGTCTGTGCGGAGTCTGCACGGTCTCCCCACGTGTCTGCGTGTTTCCTCCGGGTGCTCCGGTTTCCTCCCACAGTCCAAAGATGTGCAGGTTGGGTGGGGTTATAGTGTTATGGGCCAGGGTTTAGAGAACCCCAAAGTGTATCATGGAGTTCACCTGATCCACACTTTTAATAGATTGTGGTATGGGGAGCACACGGCCTACTCTACAGGTGTGGTACAGCAGAAATGGAAAAGTATTTTTTTAAAGCAAAACATTATTTATTCTATGAACTCAAGTTAACCTTTTTAAAACATACAGTGAACATCTTAGCAACCATTAATTCAAATACAAACCCCAAAGAATACAACACTAAGTAATCCTTTAAGCTATCCTTTTAACACCCAGAAGACTTAACAAATCTTTAAACAAAAGCACATCAGGTTAAAGTCACTACTGCGAGCAGTTATTAGTTTTAAATAACCAGGATCGATTTACAGTCTTTAGATTACAGAGAGAGATTCATACATAGGGGCTGGTTTAGAACACTGGACTAAATCGCTGGCTTTTAAAGCAGACCAAGGCAGGCCAGCAGCACAGTTCAATTCCTGTACCAGCCTCCCCGAACAGGCGCCGGAATGTGGCGACTGGGGGCTTTTCACAGTAACTTCATTGAAGCCTACTTGTGACAATAAGCGATTTTCATTTCATTTCACCTTCTGGCTGTGACTGCAGCTATCCAGCTCTGAAAACGAAACTAAAACACACCCTGCAGTCTGCTCAAAAATGAAAGTAAAAAGCTGACGACAGACAGCCCAGCTCCACCCACTCTCTGACATCACTGCAGTGGTAAACACCCATTTCTTAAAGGTACTCTCACCACAAATATTTATACACCCCCATTTATAAACACCCATTTCTTAAAGGTACGCTCACATGACACCTCCCCCAAGAAAAAAAAATAAACCATCAACTTAAGATGGTTTCATTTTTCACCTTTTCATCATTCTTTAAGAAATGCACACAGTAAATATACTTTTTTGTTTCAAAAAAACAACACACACAAACAGATATAATAATATGGTCCTTTTTTTTTGGTTCTTCCTCCAAATGAAATCCTTCTCGATTGACAGTCTTTGAACAAGAAGGTCTCTGCACGATCTGTCCATTTCTCTACGCCTCGGCATTTCTCTTTAAAGTCAGATATTTTGTTCAATCTGATCACAGAGTCCCTTGTAATTCTCCAACACATGCGCATTGGTTATCACAGCTTTCCGGCAGTCAAATGCCTGTTGAAAGTCCGCTGTCCACTGAAATTTTCGATGTTTCTTCAGCAAGTCCATCAGTGGAGCTACCACGCTACAAAACGTTTGCACAAATGTTCGATCAAATCCACTCATGCCAAGAAATCGCATTATTTCCCTTCGTCTTGAGGGTATCGGAAACTCCTCAAGGAAATTGACTTGGCCTTTTCCAAATTCACTTTTGGCTAGGTTTAGCACTAAACCCGCCTCCTGAAGTCGATCGAATAACTCCCTCAGATGTTTTAACTGTTCTTTCCATGTTGGGCTGAAAATTATCAGATCGTCGATGTATACCGCACAATTGGGTAATCCTGAATCGACTTTGTTAGTTAACCGTTGAAATGTGGCTGGGACGTTTTTCGTACCAAATGGCATAACGTTGAATTGGTATATACCATCTGGAGTCACAAAAGCTGAAATCTCCTTCGCCCTTTCGGATAAAGGTTCCTGCCAGTAACCTTTAAGTAAATCCAGTTTGGAAATAAAAGCTGATTGTCCCACTTTCTCAATGCAATCCTCCAAACGTGGGATAGGATAAGAGTCCATTCTTGTAACTGCATTAACCTTTCTATAGTCCACACACAACCATTGGGTACCGTCTGGTTTAGGTACCAATACTATGGGTGAGTTCCATTGGCTGCAACCCACTTCAATTATGCCATTTTTTAAGCATACTCTCAATTTCTTTGTTAACCTGTGCCAATTCTAAAGGGTTAAGTCTGTATGGATGTTAGAACATAGAACATAGAACAATACAGCGCAGTACAGGCCCTTCGGCCCACGATGTTGCACCGAAACAAAAGCCATCTAACCTACACTATGCCATTATCATTCATATGTTTATCCAATAAACTTTTAAATGCCCTCAATGTTGGCGAGTTCACTACTGTAGCAGGTAGGGCATTCCACGGCCTCACTACTCTTTGCGTAAAGAACCTACCTCTGACCTCTGTCCTATATCTATTACCCCTCAGTTTAAAGTTATGTCCCCTCGTGCCAGCCATATCCATCCGCGGGAGAAGGCTCTCACTGTCCACCCTATCCAACCCCCTGATGTTGTTTGATTGGAACAGCATTTCCCACAACCAAATCATGTATAGCCATTTTAGTACTTCCCAATTTATCTCTACAAACTTGCCCTTGTGATATCAATAACTCTTTCAGGTCAGTTCGTTTTTCATCTGGAAGATAACTCAACAATTTATCCCAATTTTTAAGAGCATCCTCATTTTCCAATTTAATTTGAGGTATGTCAAATTCACAGTCATCTGGATTTGGTTTGTAACTTTGAGTTTTAATCATTAAAACTTCCTCCATTTTCTCTTCTTCCCTTTCATAGAATCATAGAAGTTTACAGCATGGAAACAGGCCCTTCGGCCCAACCAGTCCATGCCGCCCAGTTTTTACCATGAAGCTAGTCCCAGTTGCCCGCACTTGGCCCATAACCCTCTATACCCATCTTACCCATGTGACTATCTAAATGCTTTTTAAAAGACACAATTGTACCCGCCTCTACTACTACCTCTGGCAGCACATTCCAGACACTCACTACCCTCTGAGTGAAGAAATTGCCCCTCTGGGCCCTTCTGAATCTCTCCCCTCTCACCTTAAACCTATGCCCTCTAGTTTTAGACTCCCCTACCTTTGGGAAAAGATGTTGACTATCTACCTTATCTATGCCCCTCATTATTTTATAGACCTCTATAAGATCACCCCTAAGCCTCCTACGCTCCAGGAAAAAAAGTCCCAGTCTATCCAGCCTCTCCTTATAACTCGAACCATCAAGTCCCGGTAACATCTTAGTAAATCTTTTCTGCACTCTTTCTAGTTTAATAATATCCTTTCTATAATAGGGTGACCAGAACTGCACACAGTATTCCAAGTGTGGCCGTACCAATGTCTTGTACAACTTCAACAAGACGTCCCAACTCCTGTATTCAATGTTCTGACCAATGAAACCAAGCATGCCGAATACCTTCTTCACCACCCTGTCCACCTGCGACTCCACCTTCAAGGAGCTATGAACCTGTACTCCTAGATCTCTTTGTTCTATAACTCTCCCCAACGCCATACCATTAACTGAGTAGGTCCTGGCCTGATTCGATCTGCCAAAATGCATCACCTCACATTTATCTAAATTAAACTCCATCTGCCATTCGTCGGCCCACTGGCCTAATTGATCAAGATCCCGTTGCAATCCTAGATAACCTTCTTCACTATCCACTGTGCCACCAATCTTGGTGTCATCTGCAAACTTACTAACCATGCCTCCTAAATTCTCATCCAAATCATTAATATAAATCACAAATAACAGTGGACCCAGCACCGATCCCTGAGGCACACCACTGGTCACAGGCTTCCAGTTTGAAAAACAACCCTCTACAACCACCCTCTGTCTTCTGTCGTCCAGCCAATTTTGAATCCAATTGGCAACCTCACCCTGGATCCCGTGAGCTTTAACCTTCTGCAACAACCTACCATGCGGTACCTTGTCAAAGGCTTTGCTAAAGTCCATGTAGACAACGTCTACTGCACTGCCCTCATCTACCTTCTTGGTCACCCCCTCAAAAAACTCAATCAAATTTGTGAGACATGATTTTCCACGCACAAAGCCATGCTGACTGCCCCGAATCAGTCCTTGCCTCTCTAAATGCTTGTAGATCCTGTCTCTCAGAATACCTTCTAGCAACGTACCTACTACAGACGTTAGGCTCACCGGTCTGTAGTTCCCAGGCTTTTCCCTGCTGCCCTTCTTAAACAAGGGCACAACATTCGCCACTCTCCAATCTTCAGGCCCCTCACCTGTGGCTGCCGATGATTCAAATATCTCTGTTAGGGGACCCGCAATTTCCTCCCTAGCCTCCCACAACATCCTGGGATACATTTCATCAGGTCCCGGTGATTTACCTACCTTGATGCGCTTTAAGACTTCCAGCACCACCTCCTCTGTAATATGCACACTTCTCAAGACATCACTATTTATTTCCCTTAGTTTCCTAACATCCATGCCTTTCTCCACCGTGAATACCGATGAGAAATATTCATTCAGGATCTCACCCAACTCTTGTGGCTCTGCACATAGATGTCCTTGTTGATCCTTAAGAGGCCCTACTCTGTCCCTAGTTACTCTTTTTCCCTTTATGTATCTGTAGAAGCTCTTTGGATTCTTCTTTGCATTATTTGCCAAAGCAATTTCATGTCCCCTTTTTGCCCTCCTGATTTCCCTCTTAACTCTATTTCGACAATCTCTATACTCTTCAAGGGATCCACTTGATCCCAGTTGTTTATGTACGTCATATGCCTCCTTTTTGACCAGAGTCTCAATATCTCGAGTCATCCAGGGTTCCCTACTTCTACCAGCCTTGCCCTTCACTCTAAAGGGAATGTGCTTACCCTGAACCCTGGTTAACACATTTTTAAAAGCCTCCCAGTTACCACCCGTCCCTTTGCCTGCCAACAGTCTCCCCCAATCTACCTCTGAAAGTTCCTGTCTGATACCATCAAAATTGACCTTGCCCCAATTAAGAATTTTAACTCTTGGGCCAGACCGATCATTCTCCATAGCTATCTTAAAACTAATGGAGTTATGGTCACTTGTCCCAAAGTGATCCCTCACTAACACTTCTGTCACTTGCCCTTCCTTATTTCCCAAGACGAGGTCAAGTTTTGCCCCCTCTCTAGTCGGTCCATCCACATACTGAATGAGAAATTCCTCCTGAATACACTCAACAAATTTCCCTCCATCCAAGCCCCTAATGCTATGGCTGTCCCAGTCAATGTTGGGAAAGTTAAAGTCCCCTACTATTACCACCCTATTATTCTTGCAGCTATCTGTAATCTCCTTACATATTTGCTCCTCAATTTCCCGCTGACTATTTGGGGGCCTGTAGTACAGTCCTATCAAGGTGATCTCTCCCTTCTTATTTTTCAGTTCCACCCATATAGACTCAGTGGGCGAACCCTCGGATATATCCCCTCTAAGTACTGCCGTGATGTTCTCCCTAATCAAAAAAGCCACTCCCCCTCCTCTCTTACCTCCTGTTCTATCCTTTCTATAGCATCTGTACCCCGGAACATTGAGCTGCCAGTCCTGCCCCTCCCTTAGCCATGTTTCAGTCATAGCTATGATATCCCAGTCCCATGTGCCCATCCATGCCCTGAGTTCATCCGCTTTGCCCGTCAGGCCCCTTGCATTGAAATAAATGCAGTTTAATGTAGACTTTCCTTGCTCTCTGCCCTGCTTTCTCTGGTCATGCTTTACACACTCTCCCTTCCTGCCTTTTGTTTCCATCCCCACTGACTTCCTACATCGGTTCCCATCCCCCTGCCACATTAGTTTAAACCCTCCCCAACTGCACTAGCAAACACATCCCCGAGAACATTGGTTCCGGTCCCACCCAGATGCAGACCGTCCGATTTGTACAGGTCCCACCTCCCCCAGAAACGGTCCCAATGTTCCAGGAATTTGAAACCCTCCCTCTTGCACCATCCCTCAAGCCACGCATTCATCCTAGCTATCCTGTCATTCCTACTCTGACTATCACATGGCCTTTCAAAGTACCTTTTAAGCATATTCACATGACACACTCGGTGAGTCTTCCTTTTATCTGGTGTTTTTACCACATAATTCACCTCACTTAATTTCCTTTCAATTTGATAAGGTCCACAAAACCTAGCTTTTAAAGGTTCACCTACCACTGGTAACAATACTAAAACTTTATCTCTACTGGCAAAACTACGCACTTTGGATTTCTTGTCCGATACCCGTTTCATCACATGTTGTGCAACTTTTAAATGCTGTCTAGCCAATTCACCTGCTCTATTTAATCGTTCCCTAAAATTTGACACGTAATCCAATAATGTAATTTCCGATTTTTCATTCACCAATAATTTAAGTGGTCCTCTTACCTCATGACCAAAAATTAGTTCAAAAGGACTAAATTTGGTTGACTCATTAGGTGCATCCCTCATTGCAAACAGTACGAATGGAATTCCTTTATCCCTATCCTCTGGATAATCGTGACAAAAAGCCCTCAACATTGTCTTTAATGTCTGATGCCACCTTTCTAACACTCCCTGCGATTCTGGATGGTACGTAGTTGATTTAAATGTTTTTATTCCTAAACTATGCATAACTTCTTTGAATAACCTTGAGGTAAAATTTGATCCTTGATCCGATTGTATTTCTGTGGGTAGTCCATATCGAGTAAAGAATTGAAGTAATTCCTCCACAATCTTTTTAGCAGTAATATTACGTACTGGAATGGCCTCTGGAAACCTAGTAGACACATCCATTATTGTCAAAAGATACTGATTCCCACTTTTTGCTTCAGGAAGCGGTCCTATGCAATCAATTAGGACCCTTGTAAAAGGTTCCTCAAATGCTGGAATGGGTATTAAGGGTGCTGGTTTTATCACTGCTTGAGGTTTCCCTATCACTTGACATGTGTGACATGATTGACAAAATTTAACTACATCTTTATGTAGTCCAGACCAATAAAAATGTTTCTGGATTTTAGCTTGAGTTTTCCTTATTCCCAAATGACCTCCCACTGGTACCTCATGTGCAACTCGCAACACCTCCTTTCTATACCCTACCGGCAATACTACTTGATGAACTTCTGCCCACTTTTCATGTAAAGGTCTCCATTTTCTCATCAAGACATCATTTTTACGGTAATAACACTGGTATACACGCAGATTCCTCTTCCGTATATGCTTTCTGATACATCCGTTTTATTTCTATATCTTTCGGTTGTAACTCCACCAGTGTTCCTGAACTAAAAATATCCGCCTCATCCTCTACCTGTTCTTGCTCTTTTTCAATCATCTGATCAAAAATCGTTCCTGATAATTGCACTTCAACTTCATCTTCACTCTTTGATTTCTCCTCTTGTCTTAACCTGTGACTTTGCGACCTTGTTACTACACAATCCAGAAAAATCCCAGGATATTCGTCCTTCAACACTGCAGTTGTCTGATTTTCCATTGGCTTATCAACTACAGTAGGCATCACTCCCAGCTGCGATCCAGCTAACTCATTACCCAAGATAAACTATATTCCGGGACAAGATAGTTTCTCTATTACTCCTACTACCACTTCACCACTCTTCACTGGACTTTCCAACCTTACCTTATATAATCTCACCCTGAATTCCACATAATACCACCTTTTCTGACAACATTCTTCCCAAACTACATAACTCCTCATCTCTTACCATTAAAGATTGACTAGCTCCCATATCTCTTAAAATTGTGACTTTACCTGCTCCTCTTGATACACATGAGTAAACTTTACCCACACAAGTAAATTATTTAAAGAGATCTGGCACCTTCTTATCAATCACCTCTTGATCAGGCTGTACAATCTTTTGCACCTCCTTCGCTTCCCTTGGGCTTTCCTTTACCACTTTAACAAACCCCACTGTCTTCCTGTTTTACCACATCAGCCTTCCCAGTGCTTTTCTTCAACCACCAACACTGTGACTTTACATGGCCTAGTTTATTACAGTGAAAACATTTGAAACTTTTCATTTCTTTTCCACCCTCCTGGATTTCTTTTTTAATCTGAGGTACCCTCTCCTTATTATCTCCCATTAGATCACCTTTGCCACTACCACGTGAGCATTTCTCATGTCCCCAGTTTCTATCCCTCACCGGCTGAAACTGATGTTGGAAACCAAGCTTTGATTTATGAACTAATTCATAATCGTCTGCCATTTCCGCTGCTAATCTCGCAGTTTTAACCCTCTGTTCTTCCACATGAGTTCACACTACATCAGGAATAGAATTTTTAAACTCCTCCAAAAGTATAATTTCTCTGAGAGCTTCATACGTTTGGTCTATTTTCAAAGCCCTTATCCACCTATCAAACTTATTCTGTTTGAGCCTTTCAAACTCCATGTATGTTTGATGAAATTCTTTCCTTAAATTTCTAAACCTTTGTCTGTAAGCTTCAGGCACTAGTTCATATGTACCTAATATGGATTTTTTTTCACCTCCTCATACGTCCCAGATACCTCCTCCGGTAGTGATGCAAGCACTTTACTAGCCCTACCTATCAGCTTCGTTTGAATCAATAATACCCACATGTCCTGTGGCCATTTCATTTGTTTAGCCACCTCAAATGAAATGAGAAAGGCTTCTACCTCCTTCTCATCAAACCGCCGCAATGCTTGGACATATTTAAATAGATCCCCACCACGCCTTCAACTTTGACGCTCTTTCTCACTATCCTCATCGCTACTGTACGTTTCCCTTTATGTCTGCCAATTTTAACTGACTGTCGTGTTTCATGGCCATTTTCTGAAGTTCAAACTCTTTCTATCTTTTTCCCTGATCTGTATCTCCCTTTCTCTTTCTTTTTGTTCTGCTGGGGCTATTCTTTCTTTTCTCCTTCTCTCTCTTTTTCCTCTCTTTTGTATTCAAGCTGCTTTAATTCTTTCTCATGTTCCATTTGTTTAAGTTGTAACTGAATTTTTGCCATTTCCAATGAGTCAAACAGTATCTCAGGCAACTTTAAATACTTAGCCACCGCCATAATTACCTAATCTTTTTGCATTTTGTCAGGTAATGTTAACAGCAAAGTTTTTGCCAAATCTAACAGTCTGCTTTTAGTCTCTGTTCGTAAGGTACTGCGTGTGACCGTCTCCACCCCCAAAACTTCAGAGCCTCTGAAAGAGCCATTGTCCACAACACACTCCTACTGACTAGAATACCACACCTGAAAAGCAACCACAATGTGCTCACCCCTCAGTGTCTTTAAGTTCACTAAGCCAATCCAATAGATAGACTTTTATCCCCCTCGAGCCCCCAATTGTTATGGGCCAGGGTTTAGAGAACCCCAAAGTGTATCATGGAGTTCACCTGACCCACAACTTTTAATAGAATGTGGTATGGGGAGCACAGGGCCCACTCTACAAGTGTGGTACTTCAGAAATGGACAAATATTTTTTTTAAACAATGTTTATTCTATGAACTCAAGTTAACCTTTTTAAAACAAACAGTGAACATCTTCGCAACCAGTAAATCAAATACACCCCCCTAAGTAATCTGTAAGCTGTCCTTTTAACACCGAGAAGACTTAACAAACCTTTAAACAGGAGCACATCAGGTTAAAGTCACTACTGTGAGCAGTTATTAGTTTTAAATCATCAGGATCGATTTACGGTCTTTAGATTACAGAGAGAGATTCATACACCTTCTGGCTGTGACTGCAGCTATCCAGCTCTGAAAACAAAACTAAAACACACCCTGCAGCCTGCTCAAAAACGAAAGTAAAAAGCTGACAGACAGCCCAGCTCAACCCACTCTCTGACATCACTGCAGTGGTAAACACCCATTTCTTTAAGGTCCTCTCACATGACAATAGGGAGGGGGAGGGGGCCTATGTAGGGTGCTCTGTCAGAGGGTCGGTGCAGACTCGATGGGCCAAATGGCCGCCTCCTGCACCGTAGGGGTTTTATGATCAGGAAAGGATTGATAGGTTGGGGTCTCTTTCTCTTTAAATAATTTTTTGGGGGGTGTGGGAAGTGTAGTTGTGGCCCTAATCGAGATCTTTAAAATGACGAAAGGTTTGGATCGGGTGGAGACGGAGGGAATGTTTTCTCTTGTGGTGAAGAGCAGGACGAGAGCGCATACCCAACAAATCTAATCGCGGGAGGCAAGTGGGCATTGAATTCAGGAGAAATGTCTTTCCTCAGAGAGTGGGGAGAAGGTGGAACTCGTTCCCACACCGAGTGAGGTGAATCGTCAAGATGTGTTTCAGGGGAAGCGAGACCTGGGAGAAGGGAAGAGAGAGTTAGAATGGTGGATTTAGACGAGCAAGGGCGGGAGGAGTCGCGGGTGGCACATGAAAATCGGCACGGACTGGTTGGTGTTTCTGTGCAGTGTATCCGAAGGAACCATGTGTACGAGTACAGTTAAGAATTAAAGAGGAATGAGACTTCCGGTGGCGGCAATGAGTGAGTGAGCCGCACATTCGGGGATTCTCACTCCGGCGGGATTTGAGGACCTGCTTCCCCAGTTTGGCGGGACTGTGAAACGACGGCCACGGAGGGCTAAGGAGCGAGCAGAGCTGCATGGAACTGCGGGAGAGCAGAAAGCAGCACAAACGGGAGAGGAAGGGACAAAGGCAAGGTGCAGGGGAAGCTGACCCAGGAGCAAAGATGGCGGACCTCGGACCCGGCGATCCAGCAGGCGCTAGAAAACATGTTGCAGGTGATAAAGAGCAGTTTTGAGTTGTTGAAGCGGAATAACTTGGACCCACTTCAGAAGGCAGTGGATCAGCTGAACCAGAGACTGGGTGCCCAGGACGACAAAGTTAAGGAGCTGGGGGAGGCGGTGGAGGAGCAGGCGGACGTGCAGACGAATGCTGCGCTAGATGTCGACGGGTTGAAGGAGAAGACTGCTGGACAGAATAGAGGAGCTGGAAAATAGAGCCCGTGGACAAAATCTGAGGATCATCGGCCTCCCGGAGGGGGCGGAGGGAGCTGATGCCACAGCGTTCGTGGTGGACCTGTTGATGCAGCTGATGGGGGCTGAAGCCTGTCCACGACCGCCGGAGCTGGAGGGGGCACACAGAGCACAGGCGAGACAGGTGCGTCTGGGGGGGGGGCCCTGTCCGATGGTGATTAGGTTCCACAGGTTTGTGGAGAAGGAGCGGGTGGTGCAGTGGGCAAAGAGCGCTAAGAGCAGCATGTGGAATAACAGTGTCCTTCACATTTACCAGGACCTAAGCCAGGAGGTGGCCAGGCGGCGAGCAGCCTTTAAACAAGATAAGGAGGTGTTGTTCAAAAAGCACGTGAAGTTTGGTCTGCTCTTCCTGGCCCGTCTTTGGGTTATGCATCAGGGCCAACACCACTACTTCTCCGAGCCCGAAGAAGCGACGGACTTTGTGAGGGATCAGGGGCTGGTCTCGAAAAGAGGTCCCACGGACACAAGCTATGGTCCGTGAATTACTGGTTGAAGGGACGCCTACTGTGCCTGGACTGCAGGTCGACTGTTTACTGCTTTAAAGGTGCCTTGTGGTGTATTTTGTGTGGTCAGTTTTTGCCTGTGGGGGGAGGGTATCCTCCCTCCCTCTCAAATGGTCTTTTTCCTTTTTTCTGATGTTTTTTTCTTCTCTCTTTTTTTCTCCTGTTGTGGTGGGTACCTTTTGTTGGGCTCTCTGAGTGCGCTGGAGCCTGTATGGTAACAAAAGGGTGGCCGGTCAGCAATGGGGATTAAAGATGTTGGGTGGGGGCTTTTGTTTCATTTATGTCTAAGGTTTTTATGTTTGTTTCGGATGGGGGATGTACGGGTATTGGGTTATTGCGGTGTTATATATATATTTTTTTGGTGCTCAGAAAGGGACGTGGGTTAACACTTTTCTGTGTACGAAGCTGGAACTGTATTGTACCTGGAGCAGCCTCGCGTTGCTGTTTGATGTTCACATCTTGTTTGATCTTTCCCATCTTAGTGAGACTGCTCCAGTGGGTTCGAGTGGGGGAAGGTGTGCTGGGGAGTGGGGAGATGCGGTCGGGGAAACAATGAGAGTGAGACAAGGGGGCGCCGGAGCGACGAGTCACCGGGCTAACAGATTGGCTAGCCAAGGGAGTCAGGTGGGGGGGAGAATACAGCCATTGAATGGCAGGGGTGGGGTTATCGGGGGATGTTGGGGGGGGGGGGGGTTTATTTTGCTGACGTGGGGAGGATCTGAAGTAGGTCATGGAAAGGAGGTCGGGGGTGGAGGCAGCCAAGAGGCGAGCCAGGAATGGCAAAGCACATGGGCCGGGGGCGGGCCCAAGAAAGGTTATGGCTGACCGGCAGGGAAGGGGGGGGCGGTTGTGCCCCCCAACCAGGCTGATCACCTGGAATGTCAGGGGACTAAATGGGCCAGTTAAAAGGGCACGTGTGTTCGCGCATTTGCGGGCTTTAAAGGCGGACGTAATTATGTTGCAGGAGACACATCTGAAGTGTCTGACCAGACTAGGCTAAGGAAGGGCTGGATCAGCCAGGTCTTCCACTCGGACTTGGATTCGAAGTCCAAGGGGGTAGCAATTATGAGCAATAAGCGGGTTCAATTTGAGGCGGAGGGCGTAGTCGCAGAGGGCGGGGGCAGATTCCTTATGGTAAGGGGCAAGCTGGAGGGGAGAAGAGTGGTGCTGGTGAACATATATGCCCTGAACTGCGACGACGTTGACTTTATCAAAAGAGTGCTGGGGAAGATCCCGGACCTAGACTCGCGTAAGTTGATAATGGGGGGGGGACTTTAATACGGTCCTTGACCCGGGGCAGGACCGGTCATGTCCCAGAACGGGCAGACTCCCAGCAATGGCAAAGGAGCTGAAAGGGCTCATGGAGCAAATGGGGGCTGTGGACCCATGGAGAGCCAGACAGCCGACGGGAAGGGGCTACTCTTATTCGCATGTTCATAAAGTATATTCTAGGATTGATTTTTTTATCGTGAGCAGGGACTGGGTAGGGGATGTAAAGAATTCGGAATACTCGGCAATCACTATCTCGGACCATGCCCCACACTGCGTGGACCTGCAGGTCGGGGGGGCAAATTACCAACACCTGCAATGGAGGTTAGACGTAGGACTGTTGTCGGAGGAGGGGATATGTGAGAGACTTCGGAAGTGTATGCAAAATTACTTGCAGGCGAACGATACGGGGGAGGTTTCAGCAACGACCCTGTGGGAGGCGCTGAAGGCAGTAGTGAGGGGGGAGCTGATCTCAATTCGGGCTCACAGAGTCAGGGCGGACAGAGCAGAAAAGGACAGATTGGTTAGGGAAATTCACCGGATAGACGAGGAGCATGCGGGGTCCTCGGGGGAAGACCTACTCAGGGAGAGACGGAGATTGCAGTCGGAACTGGGGGTGCTATCCACGAGTGGGGCCGTGGAACTACTTAGGAAGGCGAGGGGAGTGGTGTATGAGCATGGGGATAAGGCCAGTAGATTGCTAGCGCAGCAACTCAGGAAGAGGGAGGCGGCCAGGGAAATAAGTAGAGTGGTTGATGGGGAGGGGAGCAGAGTGGAGGACCCGGCAGGACTGAATAAGGTATTTCGGGACTTCTATAGTAAGCTGTACACTTCAGAACCCCCGGAAGAGCCGGAGGAGATGAAAAGGTTCCTGGATGGACTAACCTTCCCAAATGTAGGCAGGGGACTAGTGGACGGGCTCGGGGCCCTGATTAGAGCAGAGGAGGTATTGTGGGGCCTAAAGGCCATGCAGTCGGGGAAAGCCCCGGGACCAGATGGATACCCAGTACAGTTTTACAAGAAGTTCTCGGAGATAGTGGGACCGGTCCTGACAAGGGTTTTTAATGAGGCAAGGGACAGAGGGACCCTGCCACCGACGATGTCGCAAGCCACCATCTCGCTGATACTGAAGTGGGACAAGGACCCGGAATCCTGCGGGTCATACAGGCCAATCTCCCTGATCAATGTGGATGCCAAGCTCCTGGCCAAGGTCCTGGCGATTAGAATTGAGGACTGCGTACCGGAGGTGATTGGGGATGATCAGACAGGGTTTGTGAAAGGCAGACAGCTGACAGCTAACTTGAGAAGATTGCTTAATGTGACCATGATGCCCCCGACGGGCAAGGGGGTGGAGGTAGTGGTGGCAATGGACGCTGAGAAGGCCTTCGACTGGGTGGAGTGGGGCTATTTGTGGGAGGTGCTTGGACGGTTTGGGTTCGGGGAGGGACTGGTTAACTGGGTCAGACTATTGTACCAGGCCCCAAAAGCTAGCGTTAGGACGAACAGGATAATGTCAGATTATTTCAGACTACACAGCGGGACCGGACAGGGGTGCCCACTCGCCCCGTTGAGAGCTGCGGAGGGGTGGAAGGGACAACCCTCCCTAGATTTCTGTTCATCTTCCAGTGCCTCCCGATATTTATCCCACGGTCCTTCTTCAAAAGGACTGGCAAAATCACCATGAGCTTTGTCTGGGCGGGAAAATCCCCGCGGGTGAAGAAGGTGATGCTTGAAAGGGGGGGGACTGGCATTGCCGAGTCTGATCAACTACTACTGGGCGGCTAACATAGCCATGATAAGGAAGTGGATGGTGGGTACGGGGTCTATCTGGGAGCGAGTGGAGGCGGCTTCGTGCAGGGGCACCAGTTTGGCAGCCCTGGTCACGGCTCCCCTACTGCTGTCGCCGGCCAGGTACTCCACCAGCCCGGTAGTGGGGGCGGCCCTGCGGATATGGGGCCAGTGGAGGAGGCATGTGGGGGTGGGCGGGGGGGGGGGGGGGGGTGCGGCGTCTGCCTGGGCTCCAATATGGGATAACCATCGATTCGCCCCCGAAAACATGGATGGAGGGTTTCGAACATGGCGGCGGGGGTGGGGAGGGTGGGCGATATGTTCCTGGAGGGGAGCTTTGCTAGTTTGAGGGGCTTGGAGGAGAAATTTGGCCTGGTAAGGGGAAATGACTTTAGGTACTTACAGATGCGGGACTTTGTACGCAGACAGGTCCCATCGTTCCCACGCCTCCCGCCAATAGGGATCCAAGACAGAATAGTCTCTAGAGGAGAGGGTAGGGTCTCGGATATCTACAAGGTGCACATGAAGGGGGAAGAGTCCCAGACAAACTTAAGGTATGAAGGAGGGTAAACTCTTTTTTTTATTTTTAAAAATATGTTTATTCAAAGTTTTCCAACAAAAATTTTCAACCAATCCCCCCCCCCCCCCCCCCCGTAACAAAAAGAAAAAGTGAAGGAACAAAACATAAACATATCAATCCAACATGACACAGAACTTGGACAGTGGGTTCCTCCCAACATATTGACTCTCCCATATGTTTATGTTTTTCCATTTTCAAGTGCCCCGAGGAAAAACCCCTTCCCCGCCCACCCATACAGCCCTCCCCGAAAGAGACACGCCCCCCCTTCCCCGCCCCACTCCCTCCCTGGGTTGCTGCTGCTGACCGACCTCCTAATGCTCTGCGAGATAGTCTAGGAACGGTTGCCACCGTCTGAAGAACCCCTGCGCAGACCCTCTCAAGGCAAACTTTATCCTCTCCAGCTTGATGAACCCCGCCATGTCATTTATCCAGGCTTCCACACTGGGGGGCTTCGCGAATTTCCATAATAGCAAGATCCTCCGCCGGGCTACCAGGGACGCAAAGGCCAGAATACCGGCCTCTTTCGCCTCCTGCACTCCCGGCTCGTCCGCCACCCCAAATAATGCCAGCCCCCAACTTGGCTTGACCTGGACTTTCACCACCATAGACATAGTCCTCGCGAAACCCCTCCAGAACCCAGGGCACGACCAGAACATATGGACATGGTTCGCCGGGCTTCCTGAGCACCTTCCACATCTGTTCTCCATCCCAAAGAACCTACTCAGCTTCGCCCCTGTCATATGCGCTCTGTGAACGACCTTAAACTGTATCAGGCTAAGCCTGGCACACGAGGAAGAGGAATTAACCCTACTCAGGGCATCAGCCCACAGACCCTCTTTAATCTCCTCCCCCAACTCCTCCTCCCATTTGCCCTTCAGCTCCTCGTTCTCGGCGGCTTTTTCCCGCACCTCTCGGATCTCTACCCCGTGGGCCTTCTGGGTCTCCTTTAGCCCCTCGATCGCCGTCAGCAGTGGCGCCAGCACCTCTTTCTTAAGCTCCTCCACGCAGCGCCTGAGAAACTCCTGCTGCTCCGGCCCCCATGCCGCTCGATCTCCGCCATCTTATTTTTTCTCCCTCGCTTCTTTCGCTGCTCTAAAACCTCTTCTGGTCCACTCCATATACTATGGAAGGGGGACCTTGCTCTCACCTTCCCACACGGGAAGTCGTCGAAAAATTTCCGTTGGGGCTCCTCTGGAGAGCCCAAAAGCCCGTTCTAGCGGGAGCCGCCGAAATGTGCGGCTTAGCTCCGCATCGCCGCAACCGGAAGTCCTGAGTAGGGTAAACTCAACCGCAACTTGTGCCAGGCTCGGCCCGATTCAGTTTAAGGTCGTTCACCGGGCCCACATGACGGTAGCTCGGATGAGCAAATTCTTTGTGGTAGAGGACAAGTGCGCTAGATGCGCGGGAGGACCAGCGAACCATGTTCACATGTTTTGGGCATGTCCGAAGCTTAGGGGGTACTGGGAGGGATTTGCGGGGGTCATACCCGGGTGCTGAAAACAAGGGTGGTGATGAGTCCAGAGGTGGCAACTTTCGGGGTTTCGGAAGACCCGGGAGTCCAGGGGGAGAAAGAGGCAGATGTTCTGGCCTTTGCTTCCCTAATAGCCCGACGGCGGATACTGCTGGCATGGAGGGACTCAAAACCCCCGAAGACCGAAGTATGGCTTTCGGACATGTCAAGTTTTCTGGGTATGGAAAAAATTAAGTTTGCCTTGAGGGGCTTTGTACTGGGGTTCGCCTGACTTGTTCGCGGGAGAGGGAACGTCAGCCGCGGGGGGGGGGAGGAGATTAGGGTAGAGTAGGAGGGATAAATAGACAGGTAGTGTCTAGGGGAGAGGAGCGGGCATGTGCAGTATGGTTTGATTGAAGTATTGGTTTTATATTGATGTTTGCACATTTCTGTTAACTGTAACTGTTTACAATGCCAAAAAAATACCTCAATAAAATTGTTGTTAAAAAAAAAAAGACTTAAAGATGAATAAAAACTGAAAATGCTGGGGGCAGTGTGGCGAGTGAAATGGTGTCCGCATTTTGGGTAGAAGATAGGGAATGAAAGGGCGTTCATTTTGCTCCCTCCCCCCCAGGGGACTGTGGGTATGTTTTCTGTCTCCGCAGAGAAAGAGTTTGCTCAGCTCCTTGGGCGAGCAGAAATTCTATCCCGTGTGGCTCTTAGAAATATGTGAATGTGGCCCCCTGCGCGTAGTCTGCAAAGCAGAAGCTGGGGTCTGTCACTGGGACTGGCGGGAAGGTGACGAGCAACAGTTTTCAGCTTTTAAGCTTATTTATTGGGCATGTATGCCACGTCTTCAATTTTTTTTAATGCTGCTTTTTTTTTTTCCTTCTGCTCTTCAGCCCACAAGGAAAGGCGTTCCGTTCCAAAGTGGAGCTCCTGGCGCACTTCGAGAAGGTTGGAGACACCACCCTTGACCCCACTGACTTTGACTTCACCGTCACAGGCCGAGGAAGCCCCTCGAGGAGGGAGAAGAAGCCGCCCAAAAAGGCCAAGGTCCTCAAGTCGCCTGGCACGGGCAGAGGGCGAGGCAGGCCCAAGGGGAGCGGCAAAGACAAGAGAGTGCTGAAAGGCGGCCCTTCCAAAAGATTGTCGGACAAAAGCGCGGCAAAGCTCCTGGTCAAAATGCCTTTCTCGGCTCCCCTGCTGCCAAAGGCTGAAGGAGCCACGTCTTCCACGGAGCAGCCTCCAAAGATGCGGAAAGGTGGGCCTGGCAGGAAAAGGAAGTCCGATGCTGAGCCCAAGGCCGTCCCGAAGAAGCGGGGCAGAAAGCCGAGCGTGGCCAATGTGGTACCGGCCGTGAACAAGAAAATCGTCAAGGAGTCTGCCGTCAAGCCCGAGGAAGTGACTGTTTTGCCAATCAGAAAGAGGAACCTGGGGGAAGAGAGCTCACCCCTGAAGAAGAGAAAAAGCAGCCGCATCTTCGAGGAGGACACCAGCGTACCAGTTTTAGGAAGCCTGGCAGTGAAGGAAAGCACCCAGCCCGAACAGTCAGCGGTGGATGCCGGTGACAAAAGTGGGAAAGGACAGAAAGGCGTAAAGAGTGTGATTCACAAGGTCAGAGAGGGGAGCCCGAAAGGCCGGGGCATCAAGAAAGAGCTCCCCCACCCTGCTGACCCCAGGGAACTGGAGCCCAAGGAAGTGACTGCTCAAGAGGCGGAGAGCTCCAAGGACAGGAGGAGCCCCTCCGAACCCAAAGACTTGAGCGCGAGAGTGTGCGCCGAGGAGAGGCCTCCGCGAGGTAGACCCGAGGCTGACCTGCTACCAAAGGAGCCCTCAAAGACTGAGCTCGCAGACAAGGGCAAACTGAGAGGTGAGGGCGATCAGCGGGGCGTCATCTCAGCCGTGCCCAGGCCGAGCAGAGAAGAGTCGGCGGATACCCGGGCGACCGTCTCGGAAAGAGTTAGCTGACTTTGATAGGAAGAAGAGAGAAAAAAAAAATGAACGAGGCAGCTGTTGTGTCTTTTTCTCTCCCTTGTGAGTAGGGCTCTAACGAAGGTTTTCCGGAGCAAGTGATCCTGAACCTCGAAGCTTATCTGGGGCAAGATTTCATTTCTAATTTCTTCCTTGAAGTGTTTGCATCTGTTAGGTGGTCAAATGTTCAGTCTGTCTTTTGTGTTTCGTTCGGCCCTGGGAAAGATAGCGAGTGAGAGTTGCCCACCCCAACCCCCAAGTTCACCATGCCCTTCGGTCACGGAGCCCACCTCCAGTTAGTGGGATGTTAGCAGCACCCACCTCCCTGTCCGAACCTTCAGATTAACGCGTCCCAATACTTTACAGCCCAATTTGAGTTTGAACCCCTCTGAGTCCGTACTGTAGAGGCGGGGAGAAAGGTGATGCTGTTGTGCCCTTCATATGCCTGTCGTCAGCTTTGCAAGTTACTTGCTAGTGGCGTGACTGACATCTGGAGGCAGGCGACCAATAATGCACCAACTCTTTTAGTTTTTTTCTTAAAAAAACAATTACCCTGACCCGCTTTGTCCAATTTGAGACCATTTTCAGTGGTGCCCTGATTGGAGGGTCACCCAGCCGCCCATTGCAGTGTGGAGATACTTAGTAAGATTTATCAATTACCCCCCAAATGCTTGAGCGGCGGGGCTGTCCGTTTGGTGAATGGGTACAAGCTTGAGACTCACGCCGCTCAGTGCCCACCGCCCCTCAGCCAAGGGACGTCGAAGTGCTGCATTGGGCCTGAAAATTGATGAGAGTGCGCCCTTGTTGAATGAACCCCTCTTTGCCGTGAAGAATGCTGCCCCTTGGGGCGCGCCAGCGATAGGAGCACATTTCCGTACTGTTAACTGACGAGGGCACAGGGTACGCCAGCTCTGGTGAAGGCAGATATTGGGCCCAACAAGTGCAGCCTGAACCATGTGAATTTGAGTGAAAGGTGCCAACCAACCCCCCCCCCCCCCCCCCCCCACTTCCCCCTAACCACCACCCCACCACCACCGCCACATTTAGTAAACCGAGACAGCTGCGTATGCACACCAGCTTAATTTGTGAAATTAGTGAGGGATATGCGCAATGGTGCACGGCCTACAGCGAGATATTGTGGAACCCAGTCTGGGATGGGGAGAGGGTAGCATGGAAACCACTCTGGGGTCCACTTCGAAACCCAGAGCGAAGGTTGCCTATTCTGATCAGATTGTGTGTGGTGGGGTGGGACAACGATGTGTCCCGAGAGGGGAGAAGGAACTGGGTCCTATACTGATTGTGGATGGTGTGAGATGGGCCAGGGTACATTTTGTGCTCATGGGATTTTCCCTCGAATGCGATAAGGTTAATAGTTATTGGTTGGGGGGTGGGGGGGGGGGGGGGGGGGGGGGGGGGGGGGGGGTGGATGGCGACAGAATTAAATTGTGGGCTTTCAAAATCCCAGGAGCCCCCGGGAGATGATTGAACACTCGCTTACTGATTTCCCCAATGTCGCAGGCCTTGCAAATTCACGCAGCCGCGTATATCTTGCCTGCTCTCGGGTGGCGCCCGACGATGAACGCACTCTCCCGCCTGCCCCCCGCCTCCAACCACCCCGCCCTATTTAACCTCGGTGGCCCTGCTACTGAGTGAGCTTGTGACCCTCATCTCAGTATCTTGTGTGTGGAACACTCTGAACAAAACCCCCGTTGACGTCGATTTTCAGAAATCCAACCTGCCTGCACTTCTGTCCGGCAAGGGAAAGTCGCACCCCTTCTGTGTGTGGGTGACGTGAGGAGTAAATGCTGCTTTTTGTTGGGGAGGGTTTAAAAATAAATCCAAAATATTGGCCAACTTTAAAAAAAACGACATCTAAAGATACACACATATATATATATATATATATATATATATAAAATAGAACAAGTAGATAAGTGGAGTGTAATCGTCCCCAAGATAGTGTTCTGTCTACTTCCCACGTTAGACTGTCGATTCGACATCCATGTGTCCGCGCGAGAGCAAAGCCCGGTGCTTCCGCTGTACTACGTTAAGGGTCGCAAACACTTTGAAACACTTGCTGTGTCCTGGCGTCAATACGACCAATCCGACTTCCACGTCCCACCTTTCCACGGAGCCGCCTATGAGCTGTCCTGCTAGCCTTGAATCTTATTCTTCCCGCTTGCAACGTCGACTAGAGGATTTTACTGTATTGTAAGCTGTCCTTTATATCGTAATATTATTTATATCTCAATAGTTTTGATTGTGTGTTTTTTTTTAAATGAAGAAGAGAGTGTGATCCAAGCAGGCTGCCTGATAACGTGCTGACACCCAACACTTCCAAACGTCTGACTGATTTTTGTTTTTTCCGAAAAAAGCTCACAAGATTTTTTTTTTAAATCAAGGCTGAGGGTCCAGTTGTTCTCTTAAGGATAACGCTGGGTTGCTGCTGACGGTGATTGGGGGGTGGGGGGAAAGGAGGCAGGGGTGGGTGACCAGCTTGTGAGTCGCGGGCTCCTGCAAATCCGGTTTCACCGTGAAAAACCGTCTGTTTTTCTTAAAATAAAATGTCAAAACAAAAATACTCCCTTTCCGGGTTATTTTTTAAATTCCCCGCTCCACCTCCACCCCCTCACTTTTTCATAGTACGAAGTCTTACAACACCAGGTTAAAGTCCAACAGGTTTGTTTCGATGTCACCTGTTGGACTTTAACCTGGTGTTGTAAGACTTCGTACTGTGCTCACCCCAGTCCAACGCCGGCATCTCCACATCATCACTTTTTCATGTCCAACAGTTTGTAGCGGGGCAGGGCGGGGGACAGTGGCGAGGTTGGGTCCGATGGAGCGTTGACTGGTCAGGCCCCTGTCACGAGGTCTCACTCAGGGAGTCATCATGATGGACGGCAAGGTGACTACTGGTTTGGAACCTCCTGCCAGAAGTGGAAATGGGCGACAGGGGTACAGCGAGAGGAGAGTGGCGAAGCCAAGGCGAAGGGGAATGGCAGACTCCCAATAGTTTGAAAGAATGACACCTGGGGATTGTATCTGTCATCTGTTCCTTTCCCAGCTATCGCCTTGTAACAACCATGGTCACACATCCTGTAGCTTTAAAAATACTGACGGAGCAAGGTAGAAAGGCAATTGGCCAGGCGAGAGGTTTACTGTGGAGGCACTTCCCTTTCCCTTCCCTTCCTTTCCTCTCCTTTTGCCCCTCTTCCCCCAAACTCTTACCCCACTGCCACCCCCTACCCACCCAGCCAGCCACAGTAGAACTGCTGAATGGGTAACCAGTCTCTTTCCCCCTAAACACCCCTCTTCCAGAGTATGGGACGCGATAGATGTAACGGAAGCCGGTCACTGACGGCGAGACAGTGTCTTAGTGTCAGAGCGTCAAACGTGGAGCCAAGACAACGTCTTGTGGATTAAGCTGGATGGTGGCGTTGACAGTTCTGTGGATTTGAATTCTTATTTTCCAGGAGGGAGCCACCTGTTTTTAAGTGCGCCATTCCGTTCCGTGCTTCCCTTGAGGCCTGTGCACCAGGCCCAGTGTCATGCAGATATCTTATGCTAAGGAGGTAGCGGCCTGTGTTTTTGAGGTAGGGGTCAGCCAAGATTGCGAGGCACACACCCTCTCTTGAGTATTTTCCAAATTTCCCATCAGGGTAGCACACAGACGTCAAGCAAACCACCGTTGTAAGTGTCGACGAGCTGATTTAACCAGATTTTCAGACTGTGCGAATGTGTCGGCTGAGGGTTTGATTGGACAGCGTGAACTAGATAGATGACAGGTGCATACAGCTAGGTGTGGATTTGTATCTTCCCTGGCTCGATCTTCCCATTCCAAATCTTCAGGTGAGGGTGGGTAAAGAACGCGAGCCATGCATAAATTTAAACAGCGTCTTTCATAGGAATCAGGAGTAGACGTAGGCAATTCAGCCCCTCTAACCTGCTCCGCCATTCAATCATTTCATGCCTGATCTCTTCCTGGTGTCAAATCCACCTCCCGACCTGTACCCCATATCCCTTTAACCCATTTTTATATCAGAAATATATCTGCCTTGAAACCATTTAATGACTCAGACTCCACCGCACTATGGGACAGCGAGTTCCACAAATTCACCACCCTCTTCAAGAAGTAGTTCCTCCTGATCTCAGCCCCCCCCCCCCCTCAGTTATGCCTTTTATCCCTTTCCAGGTACAATTAAGCACTTTTATTTAAGCTTTTTTTAATGCCTTAAAATGCACTAAATTGCACCTTTTTAAGAAAGTACTTATATTTATTGTAAATGTAAGCATGCGTGTGACTCTATTACAGCTTCATTAGCTATTCTGGGGTGGCGAGGTCTCCATAACAGCATTGACACCTCTGCTAAGCAGTAGCCATGGGGCATTATTTTTCAATGATAAAACCCTCCAAACTGCGATGCGAGGACTTGAGGTTCTGTTTGTGTTGGGGGGCAGGGGGTGAAGAGCGACAGACAGTTTTCCATCACGCTCGTGACAAAGCAGTGCATCCGTTCCATCTTTGCTGCAAAGCACAGAGGGCTTCTATTGACAGTGTAAAATCCTGCAGCTTTAAGCATGCGTTCTGCAAACATTTGTGGGGAGTTTCGCTTCCTTTTTCCACCTTGCCTCTGAAAACCCCTCGGCCAGTAGCCCTTCTGGGCGCCTGCAACCACGCTCTGCATAGACCTGAGACGATCCAGTTTCCGGCTGCATCCCCCGCACGTGCCACTTCCCTTGCAGCCTGCCGGCAGGGCGGGATCTGGGAGCAGCTAGCCACTATAGCTTTGCACAGCTGAATACAGTTTGACATCCAAAGATGTGCAGGTTAGGTGAATTGGCCATGCTGAAATTTCCCCTTAGTGCCCAGGTGTTAGGTTATAGGGATAGGGCGGGAGAGTGGGCCTGGGTAGAGGGTCAGTGCAAATTTGATGGGCTGAACGGTCTCTTTCTGTACTGCAGGAATTCTACGGTTCTGTGAACATCCTCTGCTTTTATCTATATTCCATGAATCGTTACCAGCAGGAAATCAGTAAAATTTTAAATCCTGGGACTAAGGACCTTAATGCCAGAGAAAAGCACACTGCTAATATTAACATTGAAATGTTCACAAAGACTCTACAGATGGCATAGAGAGAGTAAGAAGCCAAACAGTTTTCTGAGCTTAGGAATTTCCGAAATTTAAAGAAATGGTTTTTCTTTACTCCCTTGTGCGCTTATTGACATGAGTAGGTGGACCTGCAGCGTCTGACACGTGAAGAACAGCTCAATTTGCACACAAGGGCTCAGAACCAACATGGAGCCTAAACGGAGGTGAATTTAAGTGACATGAAAACACTGACTTTTTTTTTCTGTCAATCCCTGTAATGTTTGCTGAAAACCTCCTCCTACAGTTCGATTCGATAGTCCACAGCAAGCTTCTTGTGAAGGATGAACCCAAATTCACTTCGCAAGATTGCCATCGTGCCACATCTGCTGTTTTTCAGTGGCTGTATGCTGCGGGGGAGAGGAGGAAATTACACTTCAGCCAACACCCTATTTGTGCGATTTCCACAGACTGCTCACACCTCCAGTGACAGACCTGTAACCGTGGGCATCCCGCTCCCTAATGTTCCACAGCTCAATGTGCTCCCAGTGACAGACCGGTAACCGTGAGCATCCCGCTCCGTAATGTTCCACAGCTCAATGTGCTCCCAGTGACAGACCTGTAACCGTGAGCATCCTGCTCCGTAATGTTCCACAGCTCAATGTGTTCCCAGTGACAGACCTGTAACCTTGAGCATCCCGCTCCGTAATGTTCCACAGCTCAATGTGCTCCCAGTGACAGACCTGTAACCGTGAGCATCCCGCTCCGTAATGTTCCACAGCTCAATGTGCTCCCAGTGACAGACCGGTAACCGTGGGCATCCCGCTCCCTAATGTTCCACAGCTCAATGTGCTCCCAGTGACAGACCTGTAACCGTGGGCATCCCGCTCGGTAATGTTCCACAGCTCAATATGCTCCCAGTGAGAGACCTGTAACCGTGGGCATCCCGCTCCGTAATGTTCCACAGCTCAATGTGCTCCCAGTGACAGACCTGTAACCGTGAGCATCCTGCTCCCTAATATTCCACAGTTCAATGTGCTCCCAGTGACAGACCTGTAACCGTGAGCATCCTGCTCCCTAATGTTCCACAGTTCAATGTGCTCCCAGTGACAGACCGGTAACCGTGAGCATCCCGCTCCGTAATGTTCCACAGCTCAATGTGCTCCCAGTGACAGACCTGTAACCTTGAGCATCCCACTCCCTTATGTTCCACAACTCAATGTACTCCCAGTGACAGACCTGTAACCTTGAGCATCCCACTCCCTTATGTTCCACAACTCAAAGTGCTCCCAGTGACAGACCTGTAACTGTGGGCATCCCGCTCCCTAATGTTCCACAGCTCAATGTGCTCCCAGCGACAGACGTGTAAACGTGGGCATCCCGCTCCGTAATGTTCCACAGCTCAATGTGCTCCCAGTGACAGACCTGTAAACGTGGGCATCCCGCTCCCTAATGTTCCACAGCTCAATGTGCTCCCAGTGACAGACCGGTAACCGTGAGCATCCCGCTCCGTAATGTTCCACAGCTCAATGTGCTCCCAGTGACAGACCTGTAACCGTGAGCATCCCGCTCCGTAATGTTCCACAGCTCAATGTGCTCCCAGTGACAGACCGGTAACCGTGGGCACCCCGCTCTGTAATGTTCCACAGCTCAATGTGCTCCCAGTGACAGACGTGTAAACGTGGGCATCCCACTCCCTAATGTTCCACAGCTCAATGTGCTCCCAGTGACAGACCTGTAAACGTGGGCATCCCACTCCCTAATGTTCCACAGCTCAATGTGCTCCCAGTGACAGACCGGTAACCGTGAGCATCCCGCTCCGTAATGTTCCACAGCTCAATGTGCTCCCAGTGACAGACCTGTAAACGTGGGCATCCCACTCCCTAATGTTCCACAGCTCAATGTGCTCCCAGTGACAGACCGGTAACCGTGAGCATCCCGCTCCGTAATGTTCCACAGCTCAATGTGCTCCCAGTGACAGACCTGTAAACGTGGGCATCCCACTCCCTAATGTTCCACAGCTCAATGTGCTCCCAGTGACAGACCTGTAAACGTGGGCATCCCGCTCCGTAATTTTCCAGAGCTCAATGTGCTCAGAGTGACAGACCTGTAAACGTGGACATCCCGCTCCCTAATGTTCCACAGCTCAATGTGCTCCCAGTGACAGACCTGTAACCGTGAGCATCCTGCTCCCTAATGTTCCACAGCTCAATGTGCTCCCAGTGACAGACCTGTAACCGTGAGCATCCTGCTCCCTAATGTTCCACAGCTCAATGTGCTCCCAGTGACAGACCTGTAACCGTGGGAATCCTGCTCCCTAATGTTCCGCGGCTCAAAGTGCTCCCAGTGACAGACCTGTAACCGTGAGCATCCCGCTCCCTAATGTTCCACAGCTCAATGTGCTCCCAGTGACAGACCTGTAACCGTGAGCATCCTGCTCCCTAATGTTCCATAGCTCAATGTGCTCCCAGTGACAGACCTGTAACCGTGAGCATCCCGCTCCCTAATGTTCCACAGCTCAATGTGCTCCCAGTGACAGACCTGTAACCGTGAGCATCCTGCTCCCTAATGTTCCATAGCTCAATGTGCTCCCAGTGACAGACGTGTAAACGTGGGCATCCCGCTCCGTAATGTTCCACTGCTCAATGTGCTCCCAGTGACAGACCTGTAACCGTGGGCATCCCGCTCCCTAATGTTCCACAGCTCAATGTGCTCCCAGTGACAGACCTGTAACCGTGGACATCCCGCTCCCTAATGTTCCACAGCTCAAAGTGCTCCCAGTGACAGACCTGTAAACGTGGGCATCCCGCTCCCTAATGTTCCACAGCTCAATGTGCTCCCAGTGACAGACCGGTAACCGTGGGCATCCTGCTCCCTAATGTTCCACAGCTCAATGTGCTCCCAGTGACAGACCTGTAACCGTGAGCATCCTGCTCCCTAATGTTCCACAGCTCAATGTGCTCCCAGTGAGAGACCTGTAAACGTGGGCATCCCGCTCCGTAATGTTCCACAGCTCAATGTGCTCCCAGTGACAGACCTGTAAACGTGGGCATCCCGCTCCGTAATGTTCCGCAGCTCAATGTGCTCAGAGTGACAGACCTGTAACCGTGAGCATCCCGCTCCGTAATGTTCCGCGGCTCAATGTGCTCCCAGTGACAGACCTGTAACCGTGAGCATCCTGCTCCCTAATGTTCCACAGCTCAATGTGCTCCCAGTGACAGACCTGTAACCGTGAGCATCCTGCTCCCTAATGTTCCACAGCTCAATGTGCTCCCAGTGACAGACCTGTAACCGTGGGAATCCTGCTCCCTAATGTTCCGCGGCTCAAAGTGCTCCCAGTGACAGACCTGTAACCGTGAGCATCCCGCTCCCTAATGTTCCACAGCTCAATGTGCTCCCAGTGACAGACCTGTAACCGTGAGCATCCTGCTCCCTAATGTTCCATAGCTCAATGTGCTCCCAGTGACAGACCTGTAACCGTGAGCATCCCGCTCCCTAATGTTCCACAGCTCAATGTGCTCCCAGTGACAGACCTGTAACCGTGAGCATCCTGCTCCCTAATGTTCCATAGCTCAATGTGCTCCCAGTGACAGACGTGTAAACGTGGGCATCCCGCTCCGTAATGTTCCACTGCTCAATGTGCTCCCAGTGACAGACCTGTAACCGTGGGCATCCCGCTCCCTAATGTTCCACAGCTCAATGTGCTCCCAGTGACAGACCTGTAACCGTGGACATCCCGCTCCCTAATGTTCCACAGCTCAAAGTGCTCCCAGTGACAGACCTGTAAACGTGGGCATCCCGCTCCCTAATGTTCCACAGCTCAATGTGCTCCCAGTGACAGACCGGTAACCGTGGGCATCCTGCTCCCTAATGTTCCACAGCTCAATGTGCTCCCAGTGACAGACCTGTAACCGTGAGCATCCTGCTCCCTAATGTTCCACAGCTCAATGTGCTCCCAGTGAGAGACCTGTAAACGTGGGCATCCCGCTCCGTAATGTTCCACAGCTCAATGTGCTCCCAGTGACAGACCTGTAAACGTGGGCATCCCGCTCCGTAATGTTCCGCAGCTCAATGTGCTCAGAGTGACAGACCTGTAACCGTGAGCATCCCGCTCCGTAATGTTCCGCGGCTCAATGTGCTCCCAGTGACAGACCTGTAACCGTGAGCATCCTGCTCCCTAATGTTCCACAGCTCAATGTGCTCCCAGTGACAGACCTGTAACCGTGAGCATCCTGCTCCCTAATGTTCCGCGGCTCAAAGTGCTCCCAGTGACAGACCTGTAACCGTGAGCATCCTGCTCCCTAATGTTCCACAGCTCAATGTGCTCCCAGTGACAGACCTGTAACCGTGAGCATCCCGCTCCCTAATGTTCCACAGCTCAATGTGCTCCCAGTGACAGACGTGTAAACGTGGGCATCCCGCTCCGTAATGTTCCACTGCTCAATGTGCTCCCAGTGACAGACCGGTAACCGTGGGCATCCCGCTCCCTAATGTTCCACAGCTCAATGTGCTCCCAGTGACAGACCTGTAAACGTGGGCATCCCGCTCCGTAATGTTCCACAGCTCAATGTGCTCCCAGTGACAGACCTGTAAACGTGGGCATCCTGCTCCCTAATGTTCCACAACTCAAAGTGCTCCCAGTGACAGACCTGTAAACGTGGGCATCCCGCTCCCTAATGTTCCACAACTCAAAGTGCTCCCAGTGACAGACCTGTAAACATGGGCATCCCACTCCCTAATGTTCCACAGCACAAAGTGCTCCCAGTGACAGACCGGTAACCGTGGGCATTACGCTCCCTAATGTTCCACAGCTCAATGTGCTCCCAGTGACAGACCTGTAAACGTGGACATCCCGCTCCCTAATGTTCCACAGCTCAATGTGCTCCCAGTGACAGACCTGTAAACGTGGACATCCCGCTCCCTAATGTTCCACAGCTCAATGTGCTCCCAGTGACAGACCTGTAAACGTGGGCATCCCGCTCCGTAATTTTCCAGAGCTCAATGTGCTCAGAGTGACAGACCTGTAAACGTGGGCCTCCCGCTCCCTAATGTTCCACAGCTCAATGTGCTCCCAGTGACAGACCTGTAACCGTGGGCATCCTGCTCCCTAATGTTCCACAGCTCAATGTGCTCCCAGTGACAGACCTGTAACCGTGAGCATCCCGCTCCGTAATGTTCCACAGCTCAATGTGCTCCCAGTGACAGACCTGTAAACGTGGGCATCCCGCTCCGTAATTTTCCAGAGCTCAATGTGCTCAGAGTGACAGACCTGTAAACGTGGGCATCCCGCTCCCTAATGTTCCACAGCTCAATGTGCTCCCAGTGACAGACCTGTAACCGTGAGCATCCTGCTCCCTTATGTTCCACAGCTCAAAGTGCTCCCAGTGACAGACCTGTAACCGTGGGCATCCCGCTCCCTCATGTTCCACAGCTCAATGTGCTCCCAGTGACAGACCTGTAACCGTGGGCATCCCGCTCCCTAATGTTCCACAGCTCAATGTGCTCCCAGTGACAGACCTGTAACCGTGAGCAACCTGCTCCCTAATGTTCCACAGCTCAATGTGCTCCCAGTGACAGACCTGTAACTGTGAGCATCCCGCTCCGTAATGTTCCACAGCTCAATGTGCTCCCAGTGACAGACCTGTAACCGTGAGCATCCCGCTCCCTAATGTTCCACAGCTCAATGTGCTCCCAGCGACAGACGTGTAAACGTGGACATCCCGCTCCGTAATGTTCCACAGCTCAATGTGCTCCCAGTGACAGACCTGTAAACGTGGGCATCCCGCTCCCTAATGTTCCACAGCTCAATGTGCTCCCAGTGACAGACCGGTAACCGTGAGCATCCCGCTCCGTAATGTTCCACAGCTCAATGTGCTCCCAGTGACAGACCTGTAACCGTGAGCATCCCGCTCCGTAATGTTCCACAGCTCAATGTGCTCCCAGTGACAGACCGGTAACCGTGGGCACCCCGCTCTGTAATGTTCCACAGCTCAATGTGCTCCCAGTGACAGACGTGTAAACGTGGGCATCCCACTCCCTAATGTTCCACAGCTCAATGTGCTCCCAGTGACAGACCTGTAAACGTGGGCATCCCACTCCCTAATGTTCCACAGCTCAATGTGCTCCCAGTGACAGACCGGTAACCGTGAGCATCCCGCTCCGTAATGTTCCACAGCTCAATGTGCTCCCAGTGACAGACCTGTAAACGTGGGCATCCCGCTCCCTAATGTTCCACAGCTCAAAGTGCTCCCAGTGACAGACCTGTAAACGTGGGCATCCTGCTCCGTAATGTTCCACAGCTCAATGTGCTCCCAGTGACAGACCTGTAAACGTGGGCATCCCGCTCCGTAATTTTCCAGAGCTCAATGTGCTCAGAGTGACAGACCTGTAAACGTGGACATCCCGCTCCCTAATGTTCCACAGCTCAATGTGCTCCCAGTGACAGACCTGTAACCGTGAGCATCCTGCTCCCTAATGTTCCACAGCTCAATGTGCTCCCAGTGACAGACCTGTAACCGTGGGAATCCTGCTCCCTAATGTTCCGCGGCTCAAAGTGCTCCCAGTGACAGACCTGTAACCGTGAGCATCCCGCTCCCTAATGTTCCACAGCTCAATGTGCTCCCAGTGACAGACCTGTAACCGTGAGCATCCTGCTCCCTAATGTTCCACAGCTCAATGTGCTCCCAGTGACAGACCTGTAACCGTGAGCATCCCGCTCCCTAATGTTCCACAGCTCAATGTGCTCCCAGTGACAGACCTGTAACCGTGAGCATCCTGCTCCCTAATGTTCCATAGCTCAATGTGCTCCCAGTGACAGACGTGTAAACGTGGGCATCCCGCTCCGTAATGTTCCACTGCTCAATGTGCTCCCAGTGACAGACCTGTAACCGTGGGCATCCCGCTCCCTAATGTTCCACAGCTCAATGTGCTCCCAGTGACAGACCTGTAACCGTGGACATCCCGCTCCCTAATGTTCCACAGCTCAAAGTGCTCCCAGTGACAGACCTGTAAACGTGGGCATCCCGCTCCCTAATGTTCCACAGCTCAATGTGCTCCCAGTGACAGACCGGTAACCGTGGGCATCCTGCTCCCTAATGTTCCACAGCTCAATGTGCTCCCAGTGACAGACCTGTAAACGTGGGCATCCCGCTCCGTAATTTTCCAGAGCTCAATGTGCTCAGAGTGACAGACCTGTAAACGTGGGCATCCCGCTCCCTAATTTTCCACAGCTCAATGTGCTCCCAGTGACAGACCTGTAACCGTGAGCATCCTGCTCCCTAATGTTCCACAGCTCAATGTGCTCCCAGTGAGAGACCTGTAAACGTGGGCATCCCGCTCCGTAATGTTCCACAGCTCAATGTGCTCCCAGTGAGAGACCTGTAAACGTGGGCATCCCGCTCCGTAATGTTCCACAGCTCAATGTGCTCCCAGTGACAGACCTGTAACCGTGAGCATCCTGCTCCCTAATGTTCCACAGCTCAATGTGCTCCCAGTGACAGACCTGTAACCGTGAGCATCCTGCTCCCTAATGTTCCGCGGCTCAAAGTGCTCCCAGTGACAGACCTGTAACCGTGAGCATCCTGCTCCCTAATGTTCCACAGCTCAATGTGCTCCCAGTGACAGACCTGTAACCGTGAGCATCCCGCTCCCTAATGTTCCACAGCTCAATGTGCTCCCAGTGACAGACGTGTAAACGTGGGCATCCCGCTCCGTAATGTTCCACTGCTCAATGTGCTCCCAGTGACAGACCGGTAACCGTGGGCATCCCGCTCCCTAATGTTCCACAGCTCAATGTGCTCCCAGTGACAGACCTGTAAACGTGGGCATCCCGCTCCGTAATGTTCCACAGCTCAATGTGCTCCCAGTGACAGACCTGTAAACGTGGGCATCCTGCTCCCTAATGTTCCACAACTCAAAGTGCTCCCAGTGACAGACCTGTAAACATGGGCATCCCACTCCCTAATGTTCCACAGCTCAAAGTGCTCCCAGTGACAGACCGGTAACCGTGGGCATTACGCTCCCTAATGTTCCACAGCTCAATGTGCTCCCAGTGACAGACCTGTAAACGTGGACATCCCGCTCCCTAATGTTCCACAGCTCAATGTGCTCCCAGTGACAGACCTGTAAACGTGGACATCCCGCTCCGTAATGTTCCACAGCTCAATGTGCTCCCAGTGACAGACCTGTAAACGTGGACATCCCGCTCCCTAATGTTCCACAGCTCAATGTGCTCCCAGTGACAGACCTGTAAACGTGGACATCCCGCTCCGTAATGTTCCACTGCTCAATGTGCTCCCAGTGACAGACCTGTAAACGTGGGCATCCCGCTCCGTAATTTTCCAGAGCTCAATGTGCTCAGAGTGACAGACCTGTAAACGTGGGCCTCCCGCTCCCTAATGTTCCACAGCTCAATGTGCTCCCAGTGACAGACCTGTAACCGTGGGCATCCTGCTCCCTAATGTTCCACAGCTCAATGTGCTCCCAGTGACAGACCTGTAACCGTGAGCATCCCGCTCCGTAATGTTCCACAGCTCAATGTGCTCCCAGTGACAGACCTGTAACCGTGGGCATCCCGCTCCGTAATTTTCCAGAGCTCAATGTGCTCAGAGTGACAGACCTGTAAACGTGGGCATCCCGCTCCCTAATGTTCCACAGCTCAATGTGCTCCCAGTGACAGACCTGTAACCGTGAGCATCCTGCTCCCTTATGTTCCACAGCTCAAAGTGCTCCCAGTGACAGACCTGTAACCGTGGGCATCCCGCTCCCTCATGTTCCACAGCTCAATGTGCTCCCAGTGACAGACCTGTAACCGTGGGCATCCCGCTCCCTAATGTTCCACAGCTCAATGTGCTCCCAGTGACAGACCTGTAACCGTGAGCAACCTGCTCCCTAATGTTCCACAGCTCAATGTGCTCCCAGTGACAGACCTGTAACCGTGAGCATCCTGCTCCATAATGTTCCACAGCTCAATGTGCTCCCAGTGACAGACCTGTAACCGTGAGCATCCCGCTCCGTAATGTTCCGCGGCTCAAAGTGCTCCCAATGACAGACCTGTAACCGTGAGCATCCCGCTCCGTAATGTTCCACGGCTCAATGTGATCCCAGTGACAGACCGGTAACCGTGAGCATCCTGCTAATGTTCCAGAGATCAATGTACTCCTGTGCTGGGACTTAAGGGATCAGATTGTGCCTCCGACCCAAGTAACGTGCAAGACGTGAGTGTTTTGGATTCATCAGTCCTTCCACGGCCAGTAGGAAAAGAAAAAGGGTAGAGCCTCTTTCTTAGTGGTCACAAGGTGAACCTATACGTTTCAAGTTGGGTGTGAGAGCAGAATATCAAGGTGTGTGTTGCTTCAGTGGGTCTGGACTCATTCCTGGTGTAACCTTAGGGTGGAGAGATGATGTGGTGGTCGTCGGCGGAGACAACTGCGCAGGTCATGGTTAGCATATGATCCCAAAGGCAATCTCTTTGAATGGGAGCCATTTTGTGCTGGTGTAGTTGCTGAAGTTGCGTTTGCGTTCCCTGTTCATTGGTTAAGGCAGCCCTGGAGGAAGTGGTCTTGAAGCGCAGGAAGCGATGGGAAGTGGCGCTGACTGGTCCGCACTGTCTCTTGCTCCCTTTTGTAACCCTTTGGAATAATGGGGCATTCCAAATGAGTTTGCTTCTTTAGTTTGGATATTGTACAACTGCAGCCAGGCAGTGACTTCAGGCTTTCATCTGTCCAACAGCTCCAAACAATTTCACTGTAAAAGCTCTTGTTCTGCCTGAGAGGCTACTTGAAACCGCCTTGTGACATCAGGACTAGTAATCACTCAACGGTCATTCACTCCTAATGCGTACTGCTGCATGCTGGCGTCTTTTTCTATTTTCATCACCGTTGCACGACTGCCAGGTTGCAGAGGTTAGGGTCTTGTGCAGGCGACCAAAATCAAAGCAGAGGGCCCAAAACCCACCATTGCGCAAAAACGAAAGACCCATGGCCAAGATTACTTGTCACAGCTTTACTTTGCGTAGCTCGACACATTGTGTTCACGGTACCCCGGCTGCCTCCGATGCCTTTTCTCAGTGGGCAGCATTCGCGACCTCGGCGCCACTTTGCAGGACCGGCACCCCGTTGCTCTCGGCTTTAGCAGGTTGCAGAGGAGCAGGCCGCGCAAAGCTGTGGCGAAATCCCAGGACGCCATCCAGCTGCGCTGTTTTTGTTTCCCGGCAACAATGGTTTGCCTCGCTTTCACAAAACGAAGCAGCGTTGCGGTTTTAGAAACAAAGTGACCCGTGTGACCCAACCAGCCCCTCCTGTTTGGTTAGCTCTCAGTCCGGTCTGCTTGGATCTGGGCCCCCCCGGACTTTTTAAAAAGGTGCAACGGCCATGCGGTTATATTCTTGCCGCTGCAGGGCGGTCTACACAAACAGGATGCCCTCCCTGGGTTGCAAACCTAACCTAACAAAAAAAAAACTCCAGTCTCATTCTTCGGCACCCGGGGCCGGGTTTGAGAGCGATGGTGATGGCAGGATCCGATTGAGGACCTGCTGTTTTTGCAGCGGCTGTGGTGGTAAAACATGCTGCAGTGCCCTGACGGAGCAGTGTCGCCACTTTGCAGTTGTGGTTTTTTTTAAGACGCACGGGGTGGCACAGTGGTTAGCACTGCTGCCTCGGGTAACTGTGTGGAGTGTGCCCATTCTTCTCACACTCTCCTCCTCTGCCTGTGTCTGCATGGGTTTGCCAAGGGTGCTCCAGTTTCCTCCCACAGTCCAAAACTGTGCAGGTTGGGTGGATTGTCAGTGCTAAATTGCCCCTTAATGTCCAAAGATGTGCAGGTTAGGTGGATTGGCCATGCAAAAATTACTTCAGCAACGAGTCATCCAGACTCGAAGCGTTAGCTCCCTTTTCTCTCCACAGATGCTGTCAGACCTGCTTAGATTGTCCAGTATTTTCTGTTTTTGTCTAAAATTGCCCGTCGTGTCCAAAGATGTGAAGATTATGTGGGGTTACGGGGATGGGGGCGTGGGCCTCGGTAGGGTGCTTTCTCAGACACGATGGGCTGAATGGCCTCCTGGTTCTATCTTCTGGTGGTGCAGTTGTGGGACAAAAAGGGGAGGCACTGGAGGTGGACAAGATCACTTACTTGGTCCCCAACCATTCATACAAGAGGGCACATCAGTGTACAATCCTACCAACCCTTTAATGGAGGAGGGAGGAAAGTAGATGAATGTTTGTTCCCCTTTGTTGACGGTGACACCGCCAAGAGGGTCCACAGAAGGATTGGTGGGGGTGGCTTGAACAATTGGATCAAACTTGTGGCCAGTATTTTGAGTCAAGGGCACATCCAGCTCTTTGCTACATTTCTTCAGTGACCTCAATTTTAAAGCAGGAATAATAACTAGCATCTTTATTGTCACAAGTAGGCTTACATTGACACTGCAATGAAGTTACTGTGAAAAGCCCCTAGTCGCCACATTCCGGCGCCTGTTCGGGTACAGTGAGGGAGATTTCAGAATGTCCAAATTACCTAACAGCACGTCTTTCGGGACTTGTGTGAGGAAACCGGAGCACCCGGAGGAAACCAACGCAGACACGGGGAGAACGTGCAGACTCCGCACAGACAGTGTCCCAAGCCGGGAATTGAACCTGGGACCCTGGCGCTGTGAAGCAACAGTGGTAACCACTGAGCTAGGCAGTGGGTGGAGTAAGGAGGGTGCGAGCCGGTTGTCACGTGCTCCTTTCCAGGGGCTGTCTTGGAATGCTGAACGTTTGCACCCTAGCCAATGCCCCTCTCCCCACCCACTCCTGTTCAAGCCAGGGGAATAAAAGGAAAAGGGGGTTTGCATGTTTGTGAGGTGGCAGGTGTGGTCGTGGAAGGAAGCCTCGGGGATTACGTGATGCACTTCAGCCCCAGTCCATCCATCCGTTCTCTGCTGCGCAAGCTCTCTGCCGCACCTCAGCTGCACGGGGGCCAAGTTAAAACTGGTCCCGAACGAGGTCCAAAGAAAGAGTCCGGCCGGACTTAGAAATGTTACTTCGCTCTCTCCCCCTCTCTCTCCACAGGCGCTGTCAGAGCGGCCTGAGTTTTTTCCCCGGCGTCCTCTGTTTTTATTTTAAACCGTGCCGCTGGTAACAGAGTTGACGAATGATGACTGCAGACAGGTTCGCAGATACCTCTCCTGAGAAACCTTGTGGGGGGGGGGGACGTGCGACCCAGCAACTGGAAGGGTTAGATTCTCCCGCCTTGGATGGTGCCCAAAGCCTTCCACGGTGAGGCTCCCGTTCGAGGCCAGAGGATTTTGCTTGTTGATATGCACGTTAGCTGTCCCTACATGGGAAATATGCCATGCTACCAGGCTGCTGTAACAGTGGCAGCACACTTGTATTTTAAAGAAAAAAAACTATTGTTGGAGCATGGATTGACCCATCGGGTTGGAGTATCCATTGTTGTAAGTGACCTGGCCTCACTGGGTTGTAAGATTTTAAGATACACCACGGGGGGCGATTCTCCAAAATGGAGACTAAGTGTTTGCGTCGTGAACAGCGTCATGTTTCACGACGGCGTGAAACAGGCACGGGTCAACCGATTCTGTCCCCATAGGAGGCCAGCACTGCGCTGGAGCGGTTCACGCCGCTCAGGCCTCCCTTCCCGGTACCAAATGGGCGCCGTGCCAACCCGCGCATGCGCGGGGGACTTCTTCAGCACGCCGGCCCCTACGCAACATGGCGTGGGGGTTCAGGGGCCGGCCGCTTAACAAAGTAGGCCCGGCGAGGGAGAGGCCAGCCCGCCGATTGGTGAGCCCCGATCGCGGGCCAGACCCCATCGGAGGCCCCCCCGGTGAAGGATCCCTTTCCCCTGACCCTTCGCGCAGAATTCCCACCGGCAGCGACCAGGGGTGAACGACGCCGGCGGGACTCTGCTTTTTCCGCACGGCAACTTGGCCCATCCGGGCCGGAGAATCGGCGCCCCCGCGATTCCAGCGGCCGACGCCGCGTCAAATGCGCCGGCGCAAATGGTGCCAATTCTCCGCACCTCGGGGCGTCGTGGCGCGGTTGTGCCGATTCTCCGGCCCGGAGCAGGGCTCGGAGAATCACGCCCCAAAGCTCTTGACAAGTGATGTTTCTACTGACATCCCTGCCCCAACCAGTTAAAAATACACACATGCTTTGTTTTTCCCCCCGAATTGTCCAATATTACGAAGAAGGTCAGACAGTTGCTACCTGTGCCTGGGTGGCCTCTGTTTCTGTATCCGACTGTTGGTGACATCCGAGATCCAGTATAGAGTTACTTCAGGCTCCTGGATTTGTGTGTGAGTGCGCTTTTTAATTGTTAGCAAATCCATAGCCGTGTTCAGGGAGGGTGGCAGTATGCGCGCTTTGGAAGTGATGCTCTGCTAATTGTAAACCGTGACAGTTTAGGAAGGCCCCCTTGCAACAACAGCTTGTAGTGCCTTTCAGTGCAAGCATTTTTTTTAAATGCCCCAACGCGCATGCAAGTTTCTTTGGAAGCCGGGCTTCTAGTGGAAGGCGGAGCCTTCAAACTGCAGCATTTTCAGCAGGATTTCTTAAAATTAGTTGCTCAAAGAGGAGGAGGATGTCATATTGTACGTCCAGGTGCCCAGTTACAGTCCAAATCTTTGGGAGGGAGAGCGAGAGGGCGGAGACAGATTTCATGCCAGAGCCCTCTGAGAGAATCTCCCCTTCTCCCTCTGCCCCCTCCCGCTCGATAAAGGCAAGTGGCTGAGCTTGCTCAAGATGGCGTCGTCTCCCTCCTCACGATCTGACCTCGTGAAGCTTGGCTGAGGTCAGTGACTCTCCCCTTCATCGGGGTTGGAGGCCAGCAATGTCTCACTCCAGTAGATTGGAGCAACATCTCTTTCACAACCTCTCATGCCCCGAAGGGTCTAACGTCTCCCTTTCCCAGTCCCCCCACCACCGCCCTCTCCTTGTTCTTTACAAAACTGCAATCCTGCTTGTGCTCTTTTTGTATATTCCTGCACGGAAAGCCCCTCCCTGCTTCGCAGTGGGGGTTATTATTTGTTCACAGCCCTTCCCGACAGTTGGACAAACATCTGCGAAGTACCCAACAGTGGGCAAGGATTGGCCTGAACTCTTTTCTAGTCTGACACCTAACACGTCGTTCTTTGTGTGTGTGTGTGTGTGTGTGTGTGTGTGTGTTTGTCAGTGATGAGATTCTTCCTGTAAGCGAATAACCAATAACACACCTAGGTTTAACCCGTGAGTCTTTTATTCTGTAGAATAAATGCTTTTGTTTTTGCACGAGAAATAGAGAAAACAAGTTTATATTTTTTTTTAAAAAAGGTTTAAAAAATCATAATTGTCAAACTGTTCTGCTTATGACTCCACCGAAATGTTTCAGTAAACAAAAATATAAATTATATATATATATATATCATATATAATTGTTGCTTTTGCATTGTTCACACTTGCCGTAACCTAGGTAACTCAATCGGTGTGCCGGTGACTTCCTTTTTTAGCCAAGGCAGAGTAAAGTAAATCAGCGTTCCCCGTGCTTCTGCAGTCGACATTTGGTCGCAAGTCGCAGATCTGTGACCTCAATCCAGCCTCCCTCCCTCCACACAAACCTCTTTCTTCTAAAGACAAAAAAGGTAGATGGCGGAGTGGGGGGTGGAGCAGGTGACTGTTCAATGCTTGCAAGCGGGACGGAGGGAAAGAAAATGTAACGGATGGGGGGTGGTGACGATTCGACGCTGGCAAACAGGAGAGGGGGAAAGACAATGTAACTGGGGTCTGGAGGGGCATGAAGGGACTTGCAAGTCATAATTTGGGTTCAAATTTGGCAGCCGCTCAGTATGGCATAGCGTCTCCCTATTACAGTGGTCGTGGCCAATTCCTAGCTGTTAATGTGTGTTGATTATTAATTTTTTTTAATTTTAAATCGATAATCCGTTTGTCCGGTGAGGATTGACCGGTTGGGGGACCACCTGGTTTATATTTTTTACATTTTAGTAATATATAGAATATATAAAGCTTCCTATAGAATATAAACATATAGTTTCCTATAGAATATATACGTATAGTTACTTAATAGATTATAGCTCAGTGCTTCCTTTTTCTCTTGTACGTGTCCGACTAACGTGACTGTAAAAACCCTGTAGTTTGTGTGGTTGGCTCGAGCATCCTCAAAAGCCCTCACTCCTCTGATTACACTACAGTGCTGGAGCGTCCATTGTGCTCGCTGCGTGGACTTCCTGTTCATTTAGCAGTTAAGGACTGCCCGTCTGTAATTATGGAATCCCTGTTTGCTCAGTGGAGTACAAGCTCTCACGCTCACTGTGTGTAACCATGTCGAATTCTTGCTCAGCAGGGTAAGGATTTACTCATCTGTGATTATGTAGTTTTATTTTCTTTGGGGGAAGGGTGGGTGGGGGTGTCGCGGGGGTGGGGGTGCTGTTAGTGAAACCCAATCGCTGTGTAATGGTCTTGGAGGTTCTTGTTTCCTCAGCAGGGCAAGGATTGCTCACTGTAACTGTGCATGTGTGATGGGGGTGGGTGGGGCGGGATTTGCTTTATTCAGTAGGGTTAAAAGGGTCACTTGCCGTGTAACGGGGTGGAGTTTGTGTTCGTTCAGCAGGGTATGGGTCACTCACTGTGTAACTGTAGGGGGATGGGTCTGTTTTGTTCAGCAGGGTAAGGTTTAAGGTGACTCTGCAGACTGATTGATCTTCTCATTTAACCTTCCAAGTGATTCTTAAGTGTGACTTCCATGACTCGGAACGTATGATGAACTGATGTGGTCTCCCATCACTGTCGAAACGCAAATAAAAACTTCCAAGTCCTCAATTTTAATCACTTGTAAGAGTTTTACTTGGCAGCAAAATGTAGTTACGTCTTTTTTTTTTTTTTACTTCCCCACCCCCCCAAATCCTGTAGTCCATCAAACCTCCTAGCCCACGAGGTCAGAGATCACAGACCCAGTTCTTAGACGTAAGCGCATCACTTTAAGACACTAGGACCGAACCAAACTTATGTCTTGAAGCTCGACCCCTGGCGGCCAATGGGAGGCTGACCACCGAACAAGGCCCAGACAGAGGCCACGGAACCTGAGGTCTGCACAAATCCTGAGCCAAGGCTGCTTTGCGGGGGTGGGGTGGGGGGTGGCTGCAGGTAAACCTTTTTTGAAAGAAAAAGCAAAGTGGTGAATGCGGGAATAGAAAAAGGGGGTGGGGAAAGGTGCGAGCGTCAGACAAGTGAAATGGACCGGCCCTGCGGTGGGGAGGTGTGTGACACTGATTCGAGGCTTCACATCATAGTCTCACTTCATTTCCCCCCCCCCCCCCCACCCACCCATCACCTTTCCACGTCATATGCTGTCTTTGAGAGAGCAAGCGACCTTGGCCACCCCTGTATGGATACACCCTCAGAATTGAATACCACCTCCCCCTGCTCCTTGAGCAAGAAGCAGCTGATCTCTGCTGGTAACCTCCCTACCCAACCCGAGACTGGTTACCTATTTGCCGAGGATAGCCCATAGCCACAACTATTCTCTCTTCCCTACCCACAGTATACCCCCTACCCTCCAACTCACCCAGTTGGGAAACACATCCCCACCTGTCCCCTTGTCGTACCTGTTAATAGTGTTACAAGCCCCTAGGCTAATGCACAGTCAATTCCAGCCCCACTTGACCCAGAGTCACAACACAATTGAAATTAATAAATAATTCTTAGAAACACACCCAATGTCTTTGGCTCTTGACTGCCCAATAACTATAGCCTCCAGGTTTGTAAATTCAAACACAATTAATTTTATTAGTCACAATAACTGATTAAATATGTATCAAATGCAACAGGTTAACTATTATCTAATTCCTCCCCCTCCCCCACTTAAACTCGCCCCACCCTCCCCACACACACACACACACACGACAAGCAAATACAGAGGGGAAAAGAGGGGTGACAAATACTGGTAAAAGTGAAAAGGATGTTTCAGATGGTTGTTTTCTTGCACACCTTTATTCATTCCAGGCTTTCTGTTTCGAGGTTCCTGTTTCCAGTCCGCAATGGTTTTCACTGTAGATTCATTCAGCTCTCTGCAGAAAGCGAGAGCAGGTCCTTTCCTCTGAACATCCAGGACTCAACTGTCCTTTCCTTGGTTCTTGAAAAACATCATCCCACTCAGGTAGGATCCAGTCACTTGCCTGTTACCGGGGCAAAATATGGCTTTTCGGCCAATTTATTGGCCACCGGCCAAGCAATCGAACCGAATCTCACCGATCTCTTGGGTGTCGAAAAGGTCTGCTGTCCAAAGGCTAACACAGCGTTATCTTTTCTAACTTTTGATTCCCTCACGTCCCCTGCTCGAATTAAAGATAGATGTCCATTAAACTTCCATGGATAAATATGATAACAGCAAAAATAAAGAAATGGGAAATAAGGGAAGGGCCACTCCATGCCTCTCTCCCTAAAAGGAGCGAAGCGTCAGGGCACGGAAGTTTCATTATGAGACATAAATCATAAAAACATATTCATTCATCCATCCTCATGTAATTTCCCTTCCCAGTCTCCACATTGGTAACTAGTCAGTCCTTAAACCCATGAGAAAGCATCTGCAATCGCATTGCCCTTTCCGGGGATGTGTACAATTTTAACAGTGAACTGTTGTGACAATAAACTCTTAACAAAATAAACTTGAGTTCCGGGTTTTAAACTTTTCTCTCAATGCAAGCGGATTATGGTCAGTACAAACTAAACTTTGTTTATTGTCATGCCGGGCATATACTTCAAATTGCTGAAGGGCTAGTAGCAAGGTGAAGGCTTCCTTTTTGATGGTGGAACACTTTCTTTGGCACAGGCATTGCTTTTTTGAAACACATCCCACTGGCCTCTCTATTCCTACATCGTCGTCTTATAGAAGCACTGCCCTCACACCCAGGTGGCTGGCATCTGTGGCCATTTTAAATGGTCTGGAAAATAGGCAGCCAGCACCGGTTCACTTTTTAATATGGCCTTCAACCTCGCAAACTCGACTTCTGCATTCTGTGGACCACAGCGTTTTCACTTGTTTGCACAGCTGTTCCAACATGCATTGTATTTCAGTCTCTAACTGAGCCAGTCTCTGGTTTTAGTCGAGTCGGTTGTGGCTTTATTGATTCAGAGTTCCCTATGCCTACATCATAACTAGTTAACAAAGTGCCTACAAATCTGTCTGTATTAATTAGCTCTTCCCACTGTTGTTCGTTCTTCTGAGGATAGGTTTGCATCTTTAGCTTTCGAACTCCCTGTAATATCTTCAAACAGTGCCTTGCTTTCACTCTCTTCAAAAGACAATGTGCTTCCCTTTGTTGGGTACTAAGATCACAGACCAGACCCCAACAGTGTGTAGAATACTGGATTGAAACCTCAATACTTTAGTTGATTTTGTAAGACTGCGGAAATAATTATTCGTTCCTGGAGTGATTGCACGAAAAAAATAGGGATTTGGTATTTTTAAAACAGAACTTTATTATGAATACAATATTAAACTCTTTCACTTCACAATTTAAAAGAATAGCTTACAATTACCCCTTAAAGAATCCTACTCAGTTCCCCATTAAATGTTTAAAAATTTTTTTTTTAGAGTACCCAATTATTTTTTTCCAATTAAGGGGCAATTTAGCTTGGCCAATCCACCTAACCTGTACATCTTTTGGGTTGTGGGGGTGAAACCCACGCAGACGCAGGGAAATTCCCCGTTAAACAATAAGAAAATAGACTTACAGCTCTCAATGGGGAGGTGGCGGTGTAGTGGTATTGTCACTGGACTAGTAAACCAGTAGACCCAGAGTAATGCTCTGGGGACCCAGGTTCAAATCCCGTCACTGCAGGTAGCAAAATTTAAATTGAATAAAAATCTGAAAATAAAAGTCTATGGATGACCACAAAGCCATTGTCGATTGCCGTAAAACCCTATCCAGTTCACGGATGAAGGAAATCTGCTGGCCTCCATGTGACTGGTCCAGGGCAAGCAATGTGGTTGACTCTTAACTGCCCCCTCAATGGCAATTAGGGATGGGCAATAAATGCTGACCCAGCCTGAGACGCCTCCATCCCATGAACAAATAAAAAAAAATCCAGTTTAAAATCAGCATGGCATAGAGTAATACTTCTTTACAGAACAGATCTGGGCTCCTGTTAGAACGCTACAGACTCTGGCTGAAAGTCTTTAAAAAGCTGTTCCAACTGGCTTGTTTCAGCTCCTTCCTTGTCCTCAGGCAAGACTGCTCTGCTTTAAATATTATTACTCTTTTTATCACTATCCTACTGGGACAGAATTGTGGACTCCGTGTCAGACAGATCCTCTCCAAAGCCATCTCAAAAAGTCTCTGAATCCCTTCGCTCCACTAGAAATTACATCACCTCCCCAAGCTGTAAAACAAATGAACTCTCTCCAGGCTGAACACGTTAACTCCCCAGGGACTTCCCCAGTCAAACAACAGTGCGATAGCCCAGACTGAAAAACACATTCCTCTGGTCAATTTCCCCTGCTGGCTCCTAAAAGCTCCCATGCCCTGCAAAACAGGATTTTAAAAAAACATGACCACTGCAGCCAAATACACTAACCCCAGGCTTTCAACCCTTAAATTGCCCCAATGTTTAGAATCCAATAGTCCTAAAATCACACCTCCCCCCTTAAAAAAAGGAACCAGCAATATAAACAGATGGCTTCATTTTAAACATAACTTCAAACATTTCTTGTAATTACATGCAACTTATACTCTATAAGATATATCATTTTACATTTTTAAACAAGCAAACATAAACACGGGTGTAGACCATTTTAGTCTTCTCACATGTCACAGTCATGATAAAGCATCAGCAAACACGTTTTCTCTTCCTGCCACATGTAGAATTTGTAAATTAAACAGTTGTAACAATAAACTCCATCTGAACAGTCTTGCGTTTTGATTTTTAAATTTGTCCAAGAATTTTAATGGATTATGGTCTGTATATACGATTGTCTCTGCTAAATTATTACTAACATAGATGTTAAAACGCCAATACCAAACTCATTGTCTCATTCTCGATGGTCGAATATTTCTTTTGGTGAATGTTGAGTTTCCTAGAAAAATACCAGACTCCTTTGTGGTGTTCATGCAACAGTGCAGCACCAACACCCACATAACATAAGTGGGTCGGTGCAGACTCGATGGGCCGAATGGCCTCCTTCTGCACTGTATGTTCTATGTTCAATAACACTCCTCAATTGCCACCTTAAACGGTTTGGCATAATTAGGTGTCACCATCACTGGTGCGGTTGTTTACACCAGTGTTTTGCATACTATTTTTCCACTGACCCATTTTTACAGAAAGGCCAACTCTCGCGACCCACGCCACATTCACAATAGATCCTCCATAGTTACTTTTAAAGAACATCACACTCATTGTTGACACTTCTGTATTATTAAATGTAAAAATTGTAAATTGCGCTGCAATTAAACAAGTTGTCCTTAAAGGACAATTCTATTCCGAAACCTTGCTAAAGGGTGTAACTCAGGATTATTTGGTATTTTATATCTTCACACCCATTGTTAGCATTTAGAGTATTGCCTGCAAGCGCTGGACAGGTTCAATATTCCACAGCTTTAACAACATCATGCTTATTCCAAATCTAACATGATCTCGGACAGGAAATTAAACTTAACTTCCACTTCAGAAACAGGATCCCTAACTGTTGAAATAAAGGCACGGTCCGACAATATCACTGGGCACCTGCCAATACTGTTTCCCAGGTAAATATGTAACAGACAGTAAACATGCTAAAAACGAAATGCTGCTCATAACTCAGCTGACCAATATGTAAAACGCGCAGATACACTCCAGTCCATACACCTGCAACATTTTACCAGCTTCCGTATGCCTGAGTGTAGCTTAGTCACCAGCTAATGCCATCCTTGGCGAACAATTAAGTCCCGATAAAGCTAAAAGCAAAAGTCCTTGCGGTACAGGAGCCAATTCAGCTGATGGAGTCCGTGTAGCCGGGGGGGCAGAAACGGATGCTTGGGGACGAGTACCTGGGAAGAGGGGGTGGAGAGCGGCGGGGGAGGAGATGGACAAAAGAAGCCTCCTTGACGGCCAAGAGCCCCGGTGTGGAAAGACAATTCGGAAGTGGATGGAGTGGACATAGGGGCTTGTAGGGGTGGAAGAAGACGTACCTCCGGGCTAACTCAGAAAATGATAAAGTTTGCACGGTCTTAGTGACACACTGAACTCAAGGAATAATACAGATCCTGACACTGAATGCAACAGCTGGAAATGCCACCCAAAGAGAATTTTACAGGTCATTGACTGCAAGCTGCCCCAACTACACTGTGGCCCAGAGAGACTAGGAAGTCCATGGCACCGGCTTCAACATCAGCCTCATGTGGTCATGAGAATTTACCCAGAGAGAAAACGGAAAAAGATGGTCAGGCGACCTTTGGGGGTTATTTTTGGTGACCTTTTGACAACCCATTCTACGCCATCCCGCGACCCATTCTCAGGTCACGGCCGCACTTTGAAAATCACTGGTTTACACAGTCTTCAGATTATCGAATGCATCCTGACATTCCGACTTCCACTGAAACTTTGTTTTTCTTTACAAGTTCAGTCAGTGGAGCAACCAGGCTGCTGAAATTTGGCAAGAATTTCCGATAGAAACCACTCATGCCCAGAAATCTGCGAACTTCTCTCCTAGTTGGTGGTATTGGAAATTTTCCAATAGCTTTCGTTTTCACATTCCGTAGGGCCATCAGACCATGTCATACAGCCTAAGAGTGTGACTTGAGTTTCATTAGTCGATTGAATAATTTATAGAATTTACAGTGCAGAAGGAGGCCATCCAGCCCATCAAGTCTGCACCGGCACCCGGAAAGAGCACGCTACAGAAGCCCACACCTCCACTCTATCCCCGTAAACCAGCAACACCACCCCACCTTTGTGGACACTAAGGGCAATTTAGCATAGCCAATCCACCTAACCTGCACATCTTTGGACTGTGGGAGGAAACCGGAGCACCCGGAGGAAACCCACACAGACACGGGGGAGAACGTGCAGACAGTGACCCAAGCCGGGAATCGAACCTGGGTCCCTGGAGATGTGAAGCAACAGTGCTAACCACTGTGCTACTGTGTAGCCCAAATGCTCCTTCCATGTTTCACTGAACATCACCAAATCGTCAATTACACTACAAGATTGTTTAGTCCAGAAATGACCTTGTGGGTTAATCTCTGGAATGTTGCTGGTGCATTCTTCATTCCAAATGGCATAACTTTAAACTGATAAAGATCATTTGGCATCACAAAAGCTGAAACTCCTTCACCTTGTCTCATAAAGGTACTTTTTAAAATATAAATTTAGAGTATTCATCTGAGGGGGCTGCTTGGGGACTCAACAGGACAACCAGCGTCATCGTCATTTTGTTAAGTTGTTTTTATAACGCAATTTCTTTAAAATAAAAATTACACAAAGCACCTGCACTGTAAGTAGAAACTTGGAAGCTTCACTGAAACCGTAAAGAATTATACATTAAATTGAGGGATCTGTGCATTAAATTTTTTTTTTTTTTTAATTTAGAGTACCCAATTCATTTTTTCCAGTTAAGGGGCAAATTAGCATGGCCAATCCACCTAACCAGCATATCTTTGGGTTGTGGGGGTGAAACCCACGCAGACATGGGGAGAATGTGCAAACTCCACACGGACAGTGACCCAGGGCCGGGATTTGAACCCGGGTCCTCAGCACCGTAGACCCAGTGCTAACCCCTGCACCGCCCCTCATAAAGGTATTTGCCAATATCCTTCAAGTAAGTCAAGTTTGGTAATAAAATGTTCTTGCCCCACCTTTCCAACTTAGTCTTCCAAACGAGGAATAGGATACGAATCTGACTTCATAACTGCATCAACCTTACTACAGTCCACAATCGTTATATTCCATCCGGTTTTGGTACCATCACAATAGGTGAGCTCCAATTGCTGCAACTCACTTCGATGATATTGTAATCAAAGCTCTTTTCTCCATTTCGTAATATGGATTTACACAATTAGCCAAAGTGAAGCCTGTAGCTAGGCGTGTCCATAGTGGATGTGTTGAATTGAAGAGATATTGTTCCTTTAAATGGTGATGCCCTGCAACTACTTCCACACCATTTTCAGAATCAGAGGATAGCACATTGTTGGCTCCATGAGCTTTCTTTTTTTTTGTTAACAGATGTGGTTTTCAGAATCACTGCATGGTTCTTCATCCACCTTCCTCTTCATTTTCAAAATAAATTGATCACTAATTATTTCATGTTTGCTTCCTTACCTTGAAGGGCCTTGAAAAGAAGATGGGTTAATCAGCTGTTTGCTTGGTGTCATTTCTCACAGTCATTGCTGTTCTCATCCTGAATAGCTAATGCCATGCTATTATGTATATTTTCCTTCAAGACAGGCATGCTCTGGGAACTATTGGTACCTGAGTGGGATGGCAATGGGTTTACTACAAGTAGATGTAATAAGTTACTTTTTAGAAAGTCCAATTCACTTTCTTCTTCCAATTTGCTGTTGTCTTCCTTAGCTTTTTTTTAGCCGTCAGTGACAGGTCCATTCAGTAGCAGCTGTTCATCATTTCTTCATAATCAGAATCCAATTCAGATTCAGAACTCGCGTCTGAATCTTTGTCGCTGTTATTCTATTAGATTCGGACCCCCCCCCCCCCCCCCCCCTTCTTAGAATCGCCCTCAGTCTTCTCGGAGTCTGGTTCTCTTTTTTAAATAAATTTCAAGTGCCCAATTCTTTTTTTCCAATTAAGGGACAATTTAGCGTGGCCAATCCACCTACCCGACACATCTTTTGGGTTGTGGGGGCGAAACCCACGCAAACACGGGGAGAATGTTCAAACGCCACACGGACAGTGACCCAGAGCCGGGATCGAACCTGGGACCTCGGCGCCGTGAGGCAGCAGTGCTAACCACTGTGCCACATGCGCCCTTGAGTCTGGTTTTCTACTAGATTTTATCTTTGACAAACTTCTGTGTGGAATCATTCTCGTAGAGATTTCATCAATATCAGCAGAATCAGATTCACTACTATTGTCCTTTGATATGTGTCTTTCAACATTCTTTCTTTGAGTTATTTAATGAGTTTTTCTAATTCCCAAATGTCCTGTCATTGGTATCTCATACGCTATCCACAGTACTTCCCTCGGACTCTCTGTAATCATGGGTAAGGTTACAATCTTCACTCCTGGCCAATCATTCCCCAAAAGTAAGTCTACTCCATCCACCGGTAACTTCTTAATCACTCCAACAACTACTGAACCTGACACTAAATCACTCTCCAATTGTACTTTATACAACGGAACCGGAATATAATCTCCACCCACCCCATTCATTAATACCTCATCTTTCATTGAACTCTCTGGAGTTTCATCAATTAATGAAACTGTGGTGACCTTCCCTTTAGACAAAAGCCCGGCATATCTCTCATCTGCCACATTCATCATACCTGCTCCCACCATCCGTGTTTACCTCAGGTCTCCTAAGTCCACTTAGAGCTACAGTCTGCCCTGCAGTGTTCTTCTCTTTTGTTCCCTTTCCAGAATCCTCATTATGGATGCCAACAGGTCCCATGGGCTTTCGGCGTAAATTCCAATGTGCTAAACAAACGTGCCCCACTTTATGACAATGGTAACAACTAGGCATTGGACTCCCAGCTTCACCCTCCATACCTTCCTGGGCTGAGGAGGAGATCTCAGAGCATTCCCAGCTATCCATTCCTTACCTTGGCTACCTGCCTTCCTTTCACTCTGTGGGGTTGACGGAAATTTATGGATCAGCTCATAATCGTCAGCTATCATTGCTGCTTGTCTACCGATCATCACCCTTCGGTCTTCAACACGAGTTCTTATCACAGAAGGCAGGGAATTCTTAAATTCTTCAAAGAGAATGACCTCTGTCAGAGCCTCTTGGGTACTTTCAACTCCCAATGCTTGTCGCCATCTATTAAAATTGTTCTGCTTTACCATTTCAAATTCAGCACAAGTCTGTCCCGGTTCTCTCCTTAAATTCTGAAACTTTTGCTTTTATGCCTCGGGAACCAAATCATATGCATCCAGAATAGCAGCACGGTGGCACAGTGCTTAGCACTGCTGCCTCACAGCGCCAGACACCTGGGTTCGATTCTGACTTTGGGTAACTTCTGTAGTCTGCACGTTCTCCCCAGGTCTGCGTGGGTTTCCTCCGAGCGCTCTGGTTTCCTCCCACAGTCCAAGAATGTGCAGGTCAGGTGGATTGGCTTCGCTGAGGAGAGGTTATGGGTATAGGGTGGGGATTGGACCTAGATAGGGTACTCTTTCAGAGGATCAGTGCAGACACAGTGGGCCAAATGGCCTCCTTCACTGTGGGGATTCTACGAAGAACATTTTCACCTCTTCATAATTCTTATACACCCGCTCTGACAGGGAAGCATAAACGTCCTGTGCTCGCCCGGTCAATTTATTTTGAATGGGTAATGTCCACTTTTCTTTTGGCCATTCCATTTGGGTTGCTATTTTCTTAAATGCCCTAACAAAATGTTCTGCTTTTTTCTTCTTGGGAGGGCCTACATACTGCCACTGGGTTCCATTCTACGATGAAGCCACCCTCCAGCTGCTGGCAGCTCTCTTAATTTCCATTGCCTTAAACTGGATCTCACTCTCTAATGCCTTTTCCTCTCTTTTGCTTTTTCCACTCTCTCGAATTCCAAACTCCTCGTTTCAATTTCCATTTGAAAAGCTTTTACTTTTTGCTGCGACTCTCATTTCATTTGTCACGAGTTAAGCTAATTCTGCTGATTGTTACCATGACCCAGGCTATGTTTTTGGCATTTCTTTCAAATTTAAACGCTGAGCAATCTCATCAGTTATCTCTATCTTCCTAGCTTTAGCTGGCACCTCTATTTTTAACTCGCCTGCAAAATCAATTTGCTTCACTTTTTGAAGCCCTTTTAAATAAATCAAAGACATGTTGTCCACCTGAAGAAAACCCTTAGCAGCTTCCAGAGCCATCCTGTTATACTACTACAAACCTGGTGTCTGTTTTTAATTGATACTGTTACCCAAACGTTGCTTCTACTGCCCCAAATATCTTGGACCCGAGCCCCCAAATTACATTACGACCCCCTGGGCTGGTACGTGGTCAATCCCAGCCCCACTTGACCCGGAGTCACTACACAATTTAAATTAATAAATAATTGTTAGAGAAACACCCAAATAACTACAGTCACCAGGTCTCTAAATTTAAATGCAATTAATGTTATTAATAACAATAGCTATCATTTAAAATGAAGCAAATACAAAAGGTTAACTATTATCTAATTCCTAATCTCCCCACTTAAGCTCGCCCCACCCGCTACACACACCAGACAGGCAAACACAGAGAGGAAAATGGAGGTGAAAAAAATTCATAATAAAAGTAAAAATGAAGAGTCTTTGTTCCAGATGGTTGTTTTCTTGCACACCTTTATTCATTCCAGGCTTTCAGTTTGCGGTTTCTGTTTCCAATCGGTAATGGTTTTCACTGTAGATTCATTCAGGTCTCTGCAGTTTCAGAAATAGAGCAGCGACAAAGCTTTCCTGGAGAAAGAGAGAGCAGGTCATTTCCTCGGAGCATCCAGGACTCAACTGTCCTCTCCTTGCTTCTCTGAAAGAATCATCCCACTCGGGTAGGGTCCAATCACCACCTGTTACTGGGCAGAATAAAACCTTTTGGTCAATTCGTTGGCCACCAGCCAACCAATCAAACCAGGTCCCACCAGTCTCTTGGGTGCCAAAAAGTCTGAGCTCTACTGTCCAAAGGCTAACACAGAGTTCTCTTTGTAACTTTTGAATTCCTCACTTACCCTGCTTGACTTTATGCCTGCAACAGTCGTGGACTCACCAACACTAAGGGCATTCAAATGGTCATTGGATAGACGTATGGACAATAAGGGAATAGTGTAGATGGGCTTTAGAGTGGTTTCACAGGTCGGCGCAACATCGAGGGCCGAAGGGCCTGTACTGCGCTGTAATGTTCTATGTTAAACATCCATGGATCAAAATGATAACAACAAAAATAAAGAAATGGGAACTAAGGAAATCATCAGGAAAGGTACTTACAATAGACCGTGCCTTAAGTGTATAATTCACAGGCCCGTAATGGAAGAGGTACCCAATTTGCTTCTGATGTTTTGAACGAGAATGAAAGTCGGGGTGCGTTTTGTTGGGCATGTTCGTTGTTATGTGTTGTCATTGTTGGATTTAATTGCATTTGCAAAGAGTGTTGGCAGCTGATCAATTTTGGGGGGTGAAAGAGAGGTCAACCCTTCCTTGGCCGTCAGGTTTCATTGACCCCTCCCTGCCGCCCACCAAAGGAATTCCCATGAACCCCGTGCGATGGGTTATCAACGAGGATTTTTAATTTTGGTGACTGATCTATGGGAATGGTTTGCTTACCAGTCTGAAGGGCGCCTGCTATTCAGTGATGACACTTGTGAAATCTGTGCCTGTTAAAAGTGGTCAGGGCAGAGAGCAAGTGCCAAAAAATCGCAAGGCACCCAAGTGACCAGAACCGCCCCCCCCCCCCCCCCCCTCAGCCTTGAACGCCGACTTATAGCTTGGTTTTCAAGTGCATGCGCTGATAGAATAATCATCCTACTCCAGTTCTGAAGCACCAAACATGTATATGTGACTGCAGGCCTTTTGCCTTTTGTTATGGGCAAGGGTTTAGAAAACACCAAAGTATATTATGGAGTTCACCTGACCTATAACTGTTTATTGATTTTAGTTAGGATGAGTAGAAGAGCCTGCCTTTCAGGTGTTATTCAATAGACTTCTCAAGCACTTTTAATCAAAAAAACAAGCTTTATTCTAAGAATTTAGTTGACATTTGTATAAACACACAGTAAGAATTATTATCAACTACACAGATAAAGACCCCACACAGCTACAGTAACCTAGGTATTACTCTTAATGAATTCCCCATTAACTGTTCCAATTCAATAACAAGATCACATAAACCAAGAACTCGTTTTTACCAACAACAGCAAGTAACTATAGTCATTGGGTTTCTTCCTTGGAATAACTCTTTAAAATTGAAAAAAGCTCAGTAACCCTGCTGCCCTCAGTCTTTCCGTTAAGCGAAGTGTTGGGGAAAATCTGGGCACCCTCTCATTGGGGGGGGGGGGGGCGGGGGCGAACTAAACGGGGCTTTCCCAACTGGGGTGGTTGTGCCACGTTCCCAGGTATCACTGCGGCAGTGGCAGGTGTAATATCAGGTAGAGGGTTGTGATTTCTCGCACAAAATCCCTCAAAGCTCCAGTCTTACCTGAGGGAAGGATTGAGGGTCAGGTGGTCTGGGCACTTTCCACACCTGAATATGGACATCCCCATGGAATGATACACCCAATCTGCGGTTTTCTCAACTTGCCAGCCCACTGCTTCCCAATTGGTGGGCCAGCAAAGTTCTCAGAACTTGTGTCCCCCAGTGGTCAGCGAGCCGAACCGCAAGTGTGTGGTTGACGCAGTACTGTTCCAGTCTCACCATCAATGACCAAACGTCTGACCCTGCTTTGAAAAGTTTCTTTGACCTGTTAGTCGTCTTATCCTGATTCTCTCCCCCTCTAACTACCAACTCCACCAGATAATTGGAGTTGCTTTGCATCATCAGACGTAGGAGCAGAAGTTGGCCATTCAGCCCATCGAGTCTGCTCCACCATTCAATGAGATCATGACTGATCTGATATCATTCTCAACTCCACTTACCCGCCTTCTCCCCTCAATCTCACTGATTAACAATGTGTCCACCTCAGCCTTGAACACACTTAGCCTCTACAGCTCTCTGCGGTAAAGAATTCCACAGATTCACTCCCCTCTGAGAGAAGAAATTCCTCCTTATCTCTGTCTCAAATGGGCAACCCCCTGACTCTGAGATTCTGCCCTCTGGTCCTAGACTCTTCACAAGAGGAAACATCCTCTCAGCATCGACCCCGTCAAACCCACCCAGAATCCTCTGTCTCAATAAGGTCGCCTCACATTCTTCTAAACTCCCAAGGAGTACAGGCCCCGACCTACTCAACCCCTCCTCATAACAAAATCCGTCCATTCCCGGGATCAACCTCGTGAACGTTTTCTGGACGGCCTCCAATGCCATCTTCCTGCAATCCCCACCCCGCCCTGGCACCCCCACTTCCATCAAGAAAATACCCAATTAGATTCATCGGCCAGGTCACTGCCCTTCCCGTCCAATCTATCCTCGGCCAATTGATGACCACTGACTGTCCTGTACCCAATGCAATGGGTTTGGCGCGGCCTACGCCCAACGACATAGTGGGCGGCGATCCCTATACACAAGGCTCTCTGTAATGTGACATCAAAACGAGGGGCTGGTGTGGAAGGTAAAGCTATCCTGGATGATGATTTTCCTGAGGCTCAGGTCCAAGTGTGCCCGACAGAGAGTAAGCTTCATCCGATGTGAGTGTTTGCTGTTGACACTCGATGCTGAGAATGTTGACATCAGTTCTCTTGTTAGCTGCATTCAGACTGTGAGTCAGGAGAATTAGGCAAGGTTGAAATAACTCCTTCACCTTCTATGTTGCTGAAGGAACTCTGTTCAAACCCCCGCATGGTTTGGCTTCCTGATTCCTCTATTCAAGTGCAAAGAAAAATGTTGGCCAATAGCTGCTGGATGGGAAGTTGCTTGTTGGCATTTCCAGTTACGCCCACATGTGCCAACACTTCAGAAAATCTGACTCCCCCTTTCTTAGTCACACTCAATGTTGGCAAATAGGAATCACTTGGCAAAATTCTCTAACATCACTGTTGCCACTGTTCCCCCAAGTTGGTCGCTGCCATTCCCACTGAGCATTTCTTCTCCATCTTTCCTTCTCCCATTTTTCCACTCTCAAACCCTCTTGTCTTTCCTCTCTCTCCTACACGTCTGTCCTCTCTCTCTCCCTTCCATCATTCCTCTCTGTCCGTCCTCCCTCTCTCTCCGTCCTCCCTTTCTCTCCGTCCTCCCTCTCTCTCTGTCATTCCTCTCTCTCCGTCCTTCCTCTCCGTCCTTCCTCTCTGTCCGTCCTTCCTCTCTGTCCGTCCTTCCTCTCTGTCCGTCCTTCCTCTCTCTCTATCCTCCCTCTCTCTCCATCCTCCCTCTCTCTCTGTCCTCCCTCTCTCTCTGTCATTCCTCTCTCTCCGTCCTCCCTCTCTCCTTCCCCCCACTCTATCCTCCCTCCTTCTCCGTCCTCCCTCTCTCTCCGTCCTCCCTCTCTCTCCGTCCTCCCTCTCTCTCTCCGTCCTCCCTCTCTCTCTCCGTCCTCCCTCTCTCTCCGTCATTCCTCTCTCTCCGTCATTCCTCTCTCTCCATCCTCCCTCTCTCCTTCCCCCCCCACTCCATCCTCTCTCCCTCTCTGTCCTTCTCTCTCTCTATACTCTCTCCTTCTCCGCCCTTTCTCTTCCTCCGTCCTTCCTCTTCCTCCGTCCTGCCTCTATCGCCGTCCTTCCTCTCTCTCCACCCACTTCCTCTTTCCTTCCTCTCTCTCTCTCCGTCCTGTCTCTCTCCGTCCTTTCTCTCTCCGTCCTTTCTCTCTCTCCGTCCTTTTGCTCCGTCCTTACTCTCTCTCCGTCCTTACTCTCTCTCCGTCTTTACTCTCTCTCTCCGTCCTTACTCTCTCTCCGTCCTTACCCTTTCTCTCTGTCCTTCCTCTGTCTACACTTCCTCTCTGTCCTTCATCTCTCTCTCTCCCGTCCTTCCTCTATCTCTCGCCCATCCTCCCACTATCTCTCATCCACTCTCTCCCTCTCACTCTGTCCTTCCTCTCTCCCTCTCAATCACTCTCCTTCCTCTTTCTCACTCTTTCGTGAACTTCCTCACTGTCTCCGTCCTTCCTCTCTTTCTCCCTCTCTGTCCCCTCTCTCTCTCCTGTCCTTCGTCTCACTGTCTCTCTCCTGTCCTTCCACTCACTCCTCTCGCTGTCATTCATCTCTCCCTTTCGGACTTCCGGGTGCGGCGATGACCAGCTAAGTGGCACGTTTCGGCAGCTCCCGGTGGAACGGACTTTTGGGCTCTTAATAGGAGCCCCATCGTCAATTTTAACGGCAAATAACACTGTGCGGTAATCCAGAAGGGAATCCCCCCTGGACACGGATGGAAAAAAGAGAGGAAAGTGGCCGGATTGCAGTGGATCCTCTAGAGCAGCGGCCAGGAAGGCAGGCACAAAGCAAGATGACGTCGGAAGGAGGCAGTTTAATATGGGGCCCTGACCAACAAGAGTTCCTGCGGCGTTGCGTAGATGAACTCAAAAAGGAGATGAAGAAGGAGCTGTTGGCCCCGATATTACAAGCGATTGAGGGGCTAAAGGAGGAGCAAAAGACCCAGAAACAGGAGCTTCGGGTCGTGAAGGCAAAGGCTGCTGAGAATGAGGACGACATACAGGGCCTGGTGGTGAAAACGGAGATCCACGAGGCACAACACAAAAGATGTGTGGAAAGGCTGGAGGTGCTGGAGAATAATGCGAGGAGGAAGAACCTAAGGATTCTTGGTCTTCCCAAAGGTGCAGAAGGGGCGGACGTCAGGGCATATGTGAGCACGATGCTGCACTCGTTAATGGGATCGGAGGCCCCGACGGGTCCGCTGGAGGTGGAGGGAGCCTATCGGGTTATGGCGCGAAGACCGAGGGCTGGAGAAATTCCTCGAGCAATAGTTGTGAGATTTCTCCGATATAAGGACAGAGAGATGGTCCTCAGATGGGCAAAGAAAACCCGGAGCAGTAGGTGGGAGAATGCGGTGATCCGCGTATATCAAGATTGGAGTGCGGAGGTGGCGAGAAGGAGGGCAAGCTTTAATCGGGCCAAAGCGGTGTTACATAAAAGGAAGGTCAAATTCGGAATGCTGCAAGACTGTGGGTCACACATCTAGGGAAACACCACTACTTCGAAATGGCAGATGAGGCGTGGACATTTATTGTCGAGGAGAAGCTGGAGTGAGCGGGCCAGAAAAAGAACGTTTGGGACAAAAGTGGGGGGGTGAATTTGTGGGATGAAGGGGGGAAAAGGGGGAAGAGAGGACTTCCCAAGTTGTTAATCCTGCGACCCTGTAACTTCTCTCTCTTCCTCATGTCGTGGGGGAGGGTGTGAGGGAGGATGAGGAGCTGAGGGCGCCGGCCATTGGGGGCGGGGCCAAAAGGGAAGCGCGGGCTTTGTTCCCGCGCTATGGTAATCATGGCGGGAACAGGGAAGCAGGAAGGAGGGGGCCTCGCACAGTGTGAGCCGAGGTCACGGGGGGAAGCCGAGGTCGGCCAGAGTTTGCTGACTTCTGGGCGCAACATGGGGGGTGCAATTACGCTAGCTTGGGATCTAGCCGGGGGGGGGGGGGGGTTAACTGGGTTGCTGCTGCTGGGGAGAAGGGGGAGCTGGTATGGGAGGGGGGGGTTGGGGCGGGGGGGCACCGCCTGGGGGGGATACAGCTACGTGGGAACCGGGTGAGGAGCTGGATTGAAAAAGGAAATGGCTAGTCATCAAGGGGGGGGGGGGGGGTAAAGAGCCCCCGAACCCGGTTGATCACGTGGAATGTGAGAGGGCTGAACGGGCCGATTAAGAGGGCACGGGTACTCGCACACCTAAAGAAACTTAAGGCAGATGTGGTTATGCTTCAGGAGACGCATCTGAAGCTGTTAGACCAGGTTAGACTTCGCAAAGGATGGGTGGGGCAGGTGTTTCATTCGGGGCTAGATGCAAAAAACAGGGGGGTGGCCATACTAGTGGGGAAGCGGGTAATGTTTGAGGCAAAGACTATAGTGGCGGATAGTGGGGGCAGATACGTGATGATGAGTGGCAAACTGCAAGGGGAGGCGGTGGTATTAGTGAACGTGTATGCCCCGAACTGGGATGATGCCAATTTTATGAGGCGTATGTTAGGACGAATCCCGGACCTAGAAGTGGGGAAGTTGGTAATGGGTGGAGACTTTAATACGGTGCTGGACCCAGGGCTGGACAGATCGAGGTCCAGGACCGGAAGGAGGCCGGCTGCAGCTAGGGTGCTTAAGGATTTTATGGAGCAGATGGGAGGAATAGATCCCTGGAGATTTAGTAGACCTAGGAGTAAGGAGTTTTCGTTTTTCTCCTATGTACACAAAGTATTTTCACGAATAGATTTTTTTGTTTTGGGAAGGGCACTGATCCCAAAGGTGACGGGGCCGGAGTACACGGCTATAGCCATCTCGGATCATGTTCCACTCTGGGTGGACCTGGAGATAGGGGAAGAAAAACAACAGCTTCCACCCTGGAGAATGGACATGGGATTATTGGCAGATGAGGGGGGGGGTGTTTCAGGGTGAGGGGGTGTATTGAAAGGTACTTGGAACTTAATGATAATGGGGAGGTACAGGTGGGAGTGGTCTGGGAGGCACTGAAGGCAGTGGTTAGAGGGGAGCTGATATCTATTAGGGCACATAAAGGAAAGCAGGAGGGTAGGGAAAGGGAGCGGTTGTTGAAAGAACTTCTGAGGGTGGACAGACAATACGCGGAGGCACCGGAGGAGGGACTGTACAGGGAAAGGCAAAGGCTACATGTAGAATTTGACTTGTTGACTACGGGTAATGCAGAGGCACAATGGAGGAAGGCACAGGGTGTACAGTACGAATATGGGGAGAAGGCGAGTAGGTTGTTGGCCCACCAACTGAGGAAAAGGGGAGCAGCGAGGGAGATAGGGGGGGTGAGAGATGAGGAGGGAGAGATGGAGCGGGGAGCAGAGAGAGTGAATGGAGTGTTCAAGGCATTTTATGAAAGATTATATGAAGCGCAGCCCCCGGACGGGAAGGAGAGAATGATGTGCTTTCTGGATCAGCTGGAATTTCCTAAGGTGGAGGAGCAGGAGAGAGTGGGGCTGGGAGCACAGATTGAGACGGAGGAAGTAGTGAAAGGGATTGGGAGCATGCAGGCGGGGAAGGCCCCGGGACCAGAAGGATTCCCAGTTGAATTCTATAAGAAATATTTGGACTTGCTGGCCCTGCTACTGATGAGAACCTTTAATGAGGCGAGGGAAAGGGGGCAGCTGCCCCCGACTATGTCAGAGGCAACGATATCGCTCCTCCTAAAGAAGGAAAAAGACCCGCTGCAATGCGGGTCATACAGGCCCATTTCCCTCCTGAATGTGGATGCTAAGATTCTGGCAAGGTAATGGCAATGAGGATAGAGGATTGTGTCCCGGGGGTGGTCCATGAGGACCAAACTGGGTTTGTGAAGGGGAGACAGCTAAATACAAATATACGGAGGCTGCTAGGGGTAATGATGATGCCCCCACCAGAGGGGGAAGCGGAGATAGTGGTGGCGATGGATGCCGAGAAAGCATTTGATAGAGTGGAGTGGGATTATTTGTGGGAGGTGTTGAGGAGATTTGGCTTTGGGGACGGGTATATCAGGTGGGTACAGTTGCTGTATAGGGCTCCGATGGCGAGCGTGGTCACGAATGGACAGGGGTCTGACTATTTTCGGCTCCATAGAGGGACGAGGCAGGGATGTCCTCTGTCCCCGTTATTGTTTGCATTGGCGATTGAACCCCTGGCCATAGCACTGAGGGGTTCCAGGAAGTGGAGGGGGGTACTTAGGGTGGGAGAAGAACACTGGGTATCTCTGTATGCGGATGATTTGTTGCTATATGTGGCGGACCCAGCGGAGGGGATGCCAGAGATCATGTGGATACTTGGGGAGTTTGGGGATTTTTCAGGGTATAAACTGAACATGGGGAAAAGTGAGTTATTTGTGGTGCATCCGGGGGAGCAGAGCAGAGAGATAGAGGATTTACCATTGAGGAAGGTAACAAGGGACTTCCGGTATAGAATTGGGGTACATTACATAGGCTTAATTTAACACGGTTGGTGGAACAGGTGGAGGAGGATTTCAAGAGATGGGACATGGTGTCCCTGTCATTGGCAGGTAGGGTGCAGGCGGTTAAAATGGTGGTCCTCCCGAGATTCCTTTTTGTGTTCCAGTGCCTCCCGGTGGTGATCACGAAGGCTTTTTTCAAAAGAATTGAGAAGAGCATTATGAGTTTTGTGTGGGCTGGGAAGACCCCGAGAGTGAGGCGGGGATTCTTGCAGCGTAGTAGGGACGGGGGGGGCTGGCACTACCGAGCCTAAGTGAGTACTACTGGGCCGCCAATGTTTCAATGGTGTGTAAGTGGATGGGAGAAGCGGAGGGAGCAGCGTGGAAGAGATTGGAGAGGGCGTCCTGCAGGGGGACTAGCCTGCAAGCAATGGTGACGGCGCCGTTGCCGTTCTCACCAAAGAAATACACCACAAGCCCGGTGGTGGTGGCTACATTGAAAATTTGGGGGCAGTGGAGACGGCATAGGGGAGGGACGGGAGCTTCGGTGCGGTCCCCGATAAGAAACAATCATAGGTTCGTTCCGGGGAGAATGGATGGGGGATTTGGAACATGGCAAAGAGCTGGGGTAGTACAACTAAGAGATCTATTTGTAGATGGGACGTTTGCGAGTCTGGGAGCGCTGACGGAGAAATATGGGTTGCCCCAAGGGAATGCATTTCGGTATATGCAATTGGGGGCTTTTGCGAGGCAACAGGTGAGGGAATTCCCGCAGCTCCCGACGCAGGAAGTGCAGGATAGAGTGATCTCAGAGACATGGGTGGGGGACGGTAAGGTGGCGGACATATACAGGGAGATGAGGGACGAAGGGGAGATCATGGTAGATGAGCTGAAAGGGAAATGGGAAGAAGAACTGGGGGAGGAGATTGAGGAGGGCCTGTGGGCTGATGCCCTACGTAGGGTAAACTCATCGTCCTCGTGTGCCAGGCTAAGCCTGATACAATTTAAGGTGCTACACAGGGCGCATATGACTGGAGCACGGCTTAGTAAATTTTTGGGGGTAGAGGATAGGTGTGCGAGATGCTCGAGAGGCCCAGCGAATCGCACCCACATGTTCTGGTCATGCCCGGCACTACAGGGGTTCTGGGTGGGGGTGGCAAAGGTGCTTTCTAAGGTGGTGGGGGTCCGGGTCGAACCAAGCTGGGGGTTGGCTATATTTGGGGTTGCAGAAGAGCCGGGAGTGCAGGAGGCGAGAGAGGCTGATGTGTTGGCCTTTGCGTCCCTTGTAGCCCGGCGCAGGATATTGTTAATGTGGAAGGAAGCCAAACCCCCCGGGTGTGGAGACCTGGATAAACGATATGGCAGGGTTTATAAAGTTAGAACGGATTAAGTTCGTGTTAAGGGGTTCGGCTCAGGGGTTCACCAGGCGGTGCCAACCATTCGTCGACTACCTCACAGAAAGATAGAGGGAATGGAAAAGAAGTAGACAACAGCAGCAACCCAGGGGGGAGGGGGGGGAAGGGCGGGGGGGAGGAATCGGACGGACTCTCAGGGATGTTATTGTATATGTATCGGTATTTGGTATATGTAATTGTATATTGGATTGTTGGATTGTACTTTTGGAGAGTATTTATTTTGGACAAGGCAGTTGCCATTTAGTTTTGTTTTTTGTTTTTGTTTATATATTACTTATTTATTTGTTTAAAACTGGCCACGGTTATTTATATTGCTTTATTGTTGTGTAAAAGAAACACTATGTATTGTTATGTTTGGCCAAAAAACTTGAATAAAATATATTAAAATTCATCTCTCCCTTTCGATCTAGCCCGTCCATCGTCTTTCTCTCTTTCGCAAAATTCCTTTCTCTCTCTCCTGTCCTTTCTTTCTCTCGCTCCCCCGTCCTTTCTCTCTCTCTCTCTCTCTCTCTCCCTCTCCCTCCGGCCCTCCTGCTATCTCTCTACTGTCCTTCCCTCTCACTCTGTCCTTCCTCTCTCCCTCTCTATATCTCCCCTCCTTCCTCTCTCTCGCCCTCCATCCTTCTCTCTCCTTTTCTTCCTCTCTTTGTCTTCTCCCGTCTTTCTGCTCTCTCGCTCCCGTCCTCCCGCGCGCGCCTTCTCTCTCTCTCTCTCTCTATCCTTTTGCTCATCTCTCTATCCCTCTCTCCTCTTCTTCCACTCATGTTCTCTCCCCTCCTTCCCCTCTCACACTCCCTCCCCTCTGCCCCTCTCGCTCTCAGTCCTCCTTCCCCTCGCTCTCAGTCCTCATTCCCCTCGCTCTCTCTCCCCTCCTGCCCCTTGCGTTCTCTCCCCTTGTTCCGATCCCCCCTCTCACTCTCACCCTGCCGCCCGCCCTCTCTCCCTTCCAGCCCCTCTCACTCCAATCACACTGTCTCCTCTCTCATACTCTCCCCTCCGGCCCCCCCCCCTCATTCTTTCCATTCCACCCCTCGCTCTCTCTCCCCGCTGACCTCCCTCATTCTCTCCCTCCACCCCTCTTGTGTTATGGGCCAGGGTTTAGAAAACTCCAAAGTATATCATGGAGTTTACCTGACCTACAACTTTTAATAGATTTTGGATATGAGGAGCACAAGGGCCCACTTTCCAGGTGTTATGGAGCAGATCTTAAGTATTTTTAAACAAAACAATGTTTATTCTATGGATTCAGTTAGCATTTTACAAACACACGGTAAACATTTTATCAACTACCAACACAAATGCCCCCTACAGATACAGTACTCTATATGTAACCCTGAATAACTTTCCTAAAAACATCCATAAGCCAAACACCCTTTTTAACAGAGCAGTAGGTATAAATTCTTTACACAAGACAGTTATCACTTTTAAATTATCAAGTTATCTGGACACCTTTTACATAGAGAGACAAAATACACCTTCCTTGTCTGAATTCAGCTTTTAACTGCCAAAAACGAAAGTAAAACACAAAGCCACAAACAGCTTCCAGCTCAAAACGAAAGTAAAAGCCAGAGACACAACCCAGCTCCACCCACACAATGACATCAGTGCAGCTATTTGATAAACACCCATTTCTTAATGGTACACTCCCATGACACCTCCCCCCAAGAAAAAAAAAATCCATCAACTTCAAGATGGTTTCATTTTTCACCTTTTCACTTTCCTTTAAGAAATATTGACAGTAAATATACTTTTTTTAACAAAACAAAACACGCAAACATTTACAATAACATAGTCCATTTTAGTTCTTCCTCCATTGAACCTGCTTCTTTTTGTCACATTCGTGACAAAGCATCGGCTATCATGTTTTCTCATCCTGCCACATGTATTATTTTTAAATGAAATGGCTGTAACAATAAACTCCATCGAAACAGCCTTGCATTGTTATTCTGGAATAGCGGCAAAAACTCCAATGGATTATGATCAGTATGTAGAAGTGTTTCAGACAAATTGATGGTCACATAAATATAAACATCTTGCAAAGCCAACACCAAGCTCAAAGTCTCCTTCTCAATCGTTGAATACTTCTTCTGGTGCTTATTCAATTAACCAATAGGCCGCTCTATTCCTTTGTCGTCTTCTTGTAGAAGCACCGCACTTATGCCCACATCACTCGCATCAACAGCCACTTTGAATGATTTGGTATAATGTGGGATGACTAACACAGGAGCAGTGGTTAACACAGCCTTCAGGCCGTCAAATGCCTGTTGACACTCCGCTGTCCACTGGAATTTGTTACGCTTCTTTAGCAAGTCTGTCGGAGCGACCACACTGCTAAAATTCGGCACAAATTTCCAGTAAAATCCACTCATGCCAAGAAATTGCATTATTTCCCATCGTGTCGAGGGTATTGGAAACTCTCCAATAACTTTTGTTTTCACATCCCGTGGGACCACTCGACCCTGTCCAATTGTATGGCCAAGGAAAGTGACTTGGGCTTTTCCAAATTCACTTTTGGCTCGGTTTACCACCAAACCCGCCTCCTGAAGTTGATCGAATAACTCCATCAGATGCTTCAAATGTTCTTTCCATGTCTGGCTGAAAATTACCAGATCGTCGATGTATACCGCACAATTGGGTAATTCTAAAACAACTTTGTTAGTTAACCGTTGAAATGTGACTGGGGTGTTTTTCATGCCAAATGGCATAACTCTGAATTGGTATATACCATCTGGAGCCACAAAAGCTGAAATCTCCTTCGCCCTTTCAGATAAAGGTATCTCCTAGTAACCTTTAAGTAAATCCAGTTTGGAAATAAAAGCTGATTGTCGCACCTTCTCAATGCAATCCTCCAAGCATGGGATAGGATAAGAGTCCGTTCTTGTAACTGCATTAACCTTTCTATTGTCCACACACAATCATTGGGTACCGTCCGGTTTCGGTACCATCACTATGGGTGAGCTCCATTGGCTGCAACCCACTTCAATTATGCCATTTTTAAGCATACTTTCAATCTCTCTGTTAACCTGTGCCAATTTTAAAGGGTTAAGTCTATATGGAAGTTTTTTAATTGGAACAGCATTTCCCACATCTACATCAAGTCTGGACATTTTCGTACTTCCCAACTTAACTCCACAAACTTGCCCATGTGATATCAATAACTCTTTCAGGTCAGTTTGTTTTTCCTCTGGAAGGTAACTTAACAATTTACCTCAATTCTTAAGAACATCCTCATTTTCCAATTTAATTTGAGGGATGTCAAATTCACAGTCATCTAGATTTGGTTCTTCACTTTGAGCTAAAATCATTAAAACCTCCTTTTTCTCTCCTTCCCTTTCAAGGATATGCACCTTTTAAGCATATGCACATGACACACTCGGTGAGTTTTCCTTCTATCTGGTGCTCTTACCACATAATTCACCTCACTTAATTTCCTTTCAACCTGATAAGGTCCACAAAACCTAGCTTTTAAAGGTTCACCTACCACTGGTAACAATATTAAAACTTTAGAACTTTTCCTTTCTTGTCCGCTCCCCTTTTCATCACATGTTGTGAAACTTTTAAATGTTGTCTAACCAATTCACCTACTCTATTTAATCGTTCCCTAAAATTTGGCAAGTAATCCAATAATGTAAGTTCCGACTGCTCACTCACCAATTTTTTCTTAATCAATTTAAGTGGTCCTTTAGCTCATGACCAAAAACTAGTTCAAAAGGACTGAATTTGGTAGACTCAATAGGTGCTTCCCTAATTGCAAATAGTACAGAGGGAATTCCTTTATCCCAATCCTCTGGATAATCTTGATAATAAGCCCTCAACGTTGTCTTTAATGTCTTTCTAACGCTCCCTGCGATTCTGGATGGTACACAGTTGATTTAAATTGTTTCATTCCTAAGCTATCCATAACTTCTTTGACTAACCATGAGGTAAATTTTGATCCTTGATCTGATTGTATTTCTGTGGGTAGTCCATATCTAGTAATGAATTGAAGTAACTCCTCCACAATCTTTCTAGCTGTAATATTACGTACTGGAATGGCCTCTGGAAACCTAGGAGACACATCCATTACAGTCAAAAGATATTGATTCCCACTTTTTGTTTTAGGAAGTGGTCCTAAGCAATCAATTAAGACCCTTGTAAAAAGTTCCTCAAATGCTGGAATGGGTATTAAAGGCGCTGGTTTTATCACTGCATGAGGTTTCCCTATCACTTGACATGATTGACAAAATTTAACTACATCTTTATGTAGTCCAGGCCAATAAAATCTTTTTGTATTTTAGCTTGAGTTTTCCTTATTCCCAAATGACCTCCCACTGGTACTTCATGTGCTACTCGCAACACCTCCTTTCTATACCTACTGGCAATACCACTTGATGAACGTCTGCCCACTTTTTATCCGTCTGAATATGTACAGGTCTCCATTTTCTCATTAAGACAGCATTTTTATGGTGATAACATTCTGGTATACACTGAGATTCCTCTTCCGTGTATGCTTTCTGATACATCCATTTTATTTCTTTATCTTTCTGTTGTAACTCCACCAATTTTTCTGAACTAAAAATATCTGCCTCATCTTCCACTTGTTCCTTTCCAACCATCTGATCAAAAATCATTTCTGATAATTGAACTTCCACTTTATCTTCACTCTTTGATTTCTCCTCTTAACCTGTGACTGTGACCTTGTTGCTACACAATCCCGAAAAATCCCAGGATATTCGTCCTTCAACACTTCAGTTGTCTGATTTTCCATTGGCTTATCAACTACAGTAGGCATCACTCCCACCTGCGATCCAGCTATATCATTACCCAAGATAAACTGTATTCCTAGTTTCTCCATTACTCCTACTACCACTTCACCACTCTTCACTGGACTTTCCAACCTTACCTTATATAATGGAACACTGCTCTTCTCACACTGAATTCCACATATTACCACCTTTTCTGGCAATATTCCTCCCAAACTACATAACTCCTCATCTCTTACCATCAAAGATTGACTAGCTCCCATATCTCTTAAAATTCTGACTTCTTTACCTACTCCTACTGGTACACTTGAGTAAACTTTACCCACACAAGTAAATTCTTTAAAGACATCTGGCACCTTCTTATCAATCACCTCTTGATCAGGCTGTACAATCTTTTTTACCTCCTTCGCTTCACTTGGGCTTTCCTTTACCACTCTAACAAACCCCACTGTCTTATCCTGTTTTACCACATCAGTCTTCCCAGTGCTTTTCTTCAACCACCAACACTGATTTTACATGGCCTAGTTTATTACAGTGAAAACATTTGAAACTTAATTTCTCTCCCACCCTCCTGGATTTCTTTTTTAATCTGAGGTACACGCTCCTTATTATCTCCCATCAGATCCCCTTTACCTTTACCACTTGAATACTTCTCTTTTCCCCAGTTTCTATCCCTCACAGGCTGAAACTGATGTTGGAAACCAAACTTTGATTTATGAACTAATTCATAATCATCTGCCATTTCTGCTGCTAACCTCGCAATTTTAACCCTCTGCTCTTCCACATGAGTTCTCACTACATCAGGAATTGAACTTTTAAACTCCACCAAAACTATAATTTCTCTGAGAGCTTCATACATTTGGTCTATTTTCAAAGCCCTTATCCACCTATCAAAATTACTCTGATCCTTTCAAACTCCATGTATGTTTGACCAGGTTCTTTCCTTAAATTTCTAAATTTCTGTAGGCTTCCGGCACTAGTTCATATGCACCTAACATGGATTTTTTCACCTTCTCATACGTCCCAGATACCTCTTCTGATAGTGATGCAAACACTTTACTCGGTCTACCTACAACTTTGTTTGAATCAGTAATACCCACATGTCCTGTGGCCATTTCATTGTTTAACTACCTTCTCAAATGAAATGAAAAAGGCTTCTACCTCCTTCTCATCAAACCTTGGCAATGATTGGACATATTTAAATAGATCCCCGCCAAGCCTTCGACTATGACGTTCATGCTCATTATCCTCATCACTCTCCTTAGACCGTACGTTTTTCGTTACATCCGCCAATTTTAACTGACTCATGTTTCATGGCCATTTTCTGAAGTTCAAACTCTCTCTCTTTTCCCCATTCCTCCCTCTCTTTTTCTTTTTCCTCTCTATCTCTTTCTTTCTCTTTTTCTTTTTCCCTGATCTGTACCTCCCTTTCCCTTTCTTTTTGTTCTGCTAGGGCTATTCTTTCTTTTTTTCTTTCTTCTCTCTCCTTTTCTTTTTCTCTGATCTGTATCTCCCTTTCTCTTTTCCCTCATTTCATATTCAAGCTGCTTTAATTCTTCTTCATGTTCAAGTTGTTTGATTTGTAACTGAATTCTTGCCATTTCCAATGAGTCTGACTGTATCTCAGGCAATTTTAAATGCTCAGCTACCGCCGTAAGTACCTCTTCTTCTCGTGTGCTGTCAGGTAATGTTAACAGCACTGTTTTTGCCAAGTCTAAAATCCTCTTTTTAGTCTCTGTTCGTAAGGTATTGCGTGTGACCTTCTCCACCCCCAAAAACCTCTGAGCCTCTGAAAGGTCCATTGTCCACAACACACTCCCTACTTAAACTGGATTGCCACACCTGAAAAGCAAACACAAATATGCTCACCACTCACTGTCTTTAGGTTCACTAAGCCAACCCAATGATGAAAGATAGATTTTTATCCCATGAGTCCCCAATTTGTTATGGGACAGGGTTTAGAACACTCCAAAGTATATCATGGAGTTTACCTGACCGACAACTTTTAATAGATTTTAGTTAGGAGGAGCACAAGGGCTTACTTTCCAGATGTTATACAACAGAAACCTTAAGTATTTTAAAACAAAACAATGTTTATTCTATGAATTCAGTTAACACGCTATAAACACGCAGTAAACATTTTATCAGCTACCAACACAAATGCCCCCCACGGATACAGTACTCTATATGTAATCTTAATAACTTTCCTAACAACATCCATAAGCCAAACGCCCTTTTTAACAAAGCAGTCGGTATAAATTCTTCACACAAGACAGTTATCACTTTTAAATTATCAAGTGAACTGGACACCTTTTAACATACAGAGAGCGAGACAAAATGAACCTTGTCTGAATTCAGCTTTCAACTGCCTAAAATGAAAGTAAAACACAAAGCCACAAAAAGCTTCCAGCTCAAAACGAAAGTAAAAGCCAGAGACACCAGCTCAATCCACACAATGACATCAGTGCAGCTACTTGATAAACACCCATTTCTTAAAGGTACACTCCCATGACACTTTCTCTCTCCCCTCCGCCCCCTCTTACTTTCCTCCACACTTGCTATCTGCTCTCCTACTGCTCTCGCACTCTCCCCTTCTTCCCCTCTCGCTCCCTTCCCCTCTTGCTCCCTCCCCTCCTTCCCTTCTTGCTCTGTCCCCTCCTTCCCCTCAGGCTCTCTCCACTTCCCCTCAGGCTCTCTCCCCTCCTTCCCCTCAGGCTCTCCCCCTGCCCCTCATGCTCACTCCCCTCCTTCCCCTCGGGCTCTCTCCCCACCGTCCGTCCCCTCGGGCTCTCTCCCCTCCTTCCCCTCGGGCTCTCTCCCCCCCTTTGCCTCAGGCTCCCTCCCCTCCTTCCCCTCAGGCTCTCTCCCCTCCTTCCCCTCTCACTCGCTCCCCTCCTTCCGCTCTCACTCTCTCCCCTCCTTCCCCTCTCACTCTCTCCCCTCCTTCCCTTCAGGTTCTCTCCCCTCCTTCCCCTCGGGCTCTGTCCCTTCCATCTCACTCTCTCCCCTTCTTTCCTCTCGCATTCTCCTCTCCTCCCCCCCCCCCCCCCCCCGTGCTCTCCCTTCAACCATTCATGTTCTCACCCGTTCCTTTCACCATAGACCATAGCCATAGAATTTACAGTGCAGAAGGAGGCTATTCGGCCCATCGAGTCTGCACCGGCTCTTGGAAAGAGCACCCTACCCAAGATCAACATCTCCACCCTGTCCCCATAACCAAGTAACCCCACCCAACCCTAAGGGCAATTTTGGACACTAAGGGCAATTTATCATGGCCAATCTACCTAACCTGCACATCTTTGGACTGTGGGAGGAAACCGGAGCACCCGGAGGAAACCCACGCACACATGGGGAGGATGTGCAGACTCTGCACAGACAGTGACCCAAGACGGAATCAAACCTGGGACCCTGGAGCTGTGAAGCAATTGTGCTATCCACAATGCTACCGTGCTGCCCGAAATGAAATAATCTCATCAAAGGGCTCGTCCAGGACTCTCACATGTGCCCTCTCCCCACCTTGCCTGTTGCACTGTCCCCTTGGGCCCTCTACCCTCCTTCCCCTCGTTCTTTCCCCTCCTTCCCCTCGCTCTCTTTCCCCTCACACTCACTTGCCCCCTTCGCCTTGGGTTGTCCCCTCCTTCCTCCCGTGCTCATTCCCCTAATACCCTTGAGCTCTCCCTCCTAATACCCCCCGCTCTCCCCCTAATCCCCTCGCGCTCTCTCCCCAATCCGCTTGCGCTCTCTCCCTTAATCCCCTCGACCCCTCCCTCCTAATCCCCTCGTGCTCTCTCCCCTAATCCCGTCGCGCTCTCTTCCCTAATCCCCTCGTGCTCTCTCCCCAATCCCCTCGCGCTCTCTCCCCTAATCCCTTTGCGTGCTCTCCCCTAATCCCCTTGCACTCTCTCCCCTAAACCCCTCGCGCTCTCTCCCTTAATCCCCTCACGTGCTCTCCCGTGATCCCCTTGCGCTCTCTCCCCTAACCCCCTCGCACTCTCTCCCCTAATCCCCTCACACTCTCTCCCCTAATCCCCTCGTGCTCTCTCCCCTAATCACCTTGCGCGCTCTCCCATAATCCCCTCGCGCTCTCTCCCCTAATCCCCTTGTGCTCTCTCCCCTAATCCCCTTGCACTCTCTCCCCTAATCCCCTTGCACTCTCTCCCCTAAACCCCTCGCGCTCTCTCCCCTAATCCCCGCGCGCTCTCTCCCCTAATCCCCTCGCACTCTCTCCCCTAATCCCCTCGCACTCTCTCCCCGAATCCCCTCACGCTCTCTCCCCTAATCCCCTCATGGTCTCGCCTAATCCCCTCACGCGCTCTCCCATAATCCCCTCGCGCTCTCTCCCCTAATCCCCTTGCGCTCTCTCCCATAAACCCCTCGCGCTCTCTCCCCTAATCTCCTCGCACTCTCTCCCCTAATCCCCTCGCGCTCTCTCCCCTAATCCCCTCGTGCTCTCTCCCCTAATCCCCTCACGCTCTCTCCCCTAATCCCCTCGCGCTCTCTCCCCTAATCCCCTTACGCTCTCTCCCCTAAGCCCCTCGTGCTCTCCCCTAATCCCCTCAGGCTCTCTCTCCCAATCCGCTCGCGGTCTCTCCCCTAATCCACTCGCGCTCTCTCCTCTAATCCCCTCGCGCTCTCCCCTAATCCCCTCGCGTTTCTCTTAATCCCCTCGCGCCCTCTCCCTTAATCCTCTCGTGCTCTCTCCCCTAATCCCCGGGTGTTCTCTCCCCAGTCGCCTCGTGCGCTCTCCCCTAATCCCCTCGTGCTCTCTCCCCTAATCCCTTCATGATCTCTCCCCTAATGCCTTCACGCTCTCTCCCTTAATCCTCTCATGCTCTCTCCCTTAATCCTCTCGCGCTCTCTTCCCTAATCCATTCGCGCTCTCTCCCCTAATCCCCTCGCGCTCTCTCCCCTAATCCCCTCGCGCTCTCTCCCCAATCCCCTCACGCTCTCTCCCTTAATCCTCTCGCGCTCACTTCCCTAATCCATTCGCGCTCTCTCCCCTAATCCCCTCGCGCTCTCTCCCCTAATCCCCTCACGCTCTCTCCCCTACTCCCCTACGCTCTCTCCCCTAATCCCTTCATGCTCTCTCCCTTAATCCTCTCGCGCTCTCACCCCTAATCCTATTGAGCGCCCTCCCCTACTCCCCTTGCGCTCTCTCCCCTAATCCTCTTGCGCTCTCTCCCCTAATCCTCTCGCGCTCTCTCCCCTAATCCTCTCGTGCTCTCTCCCCTAATCCTCTCGTGCTCTCTCCCCTAATCCTCTCGTGTTCTCTCCCCTAATCCTCTCGTGCTCTTCCCCTAATTCCCTCATGCTCTCTCCCCTAATCCCTTCATGCTCTCTCCCCTAATCCCCTCGCGTGCTCTCCCCTAATCCCCTCGCGCGCTCTCCCCTAATCCCCTCGCGCCCTCTCCTCGAATCCCCGCGTGCCCCCTCCCCGAATCCCCGCGCGCCCTCTCCACTAATGCCCTCGCGCTCTCTCCCCTAATGCCCTCGCGCTCTCTCCCCTAATCCCCTCGCGCTCTCACCTCTAGTCCCCTCGTGTCTCTCCCCTAATCCCCTCACGTTCTCTCCCCTAATCCCCTCGCGCTCTCTCCCCTAATCCCTTCGCGCACTCTCCCCTAATGCCCTCGTGCTCTCTCCCCTAATCCCCTTGCGCTCCCTCCCCTAATCCCCTCGCGCTCTCTCCCCTAATCCCCTCGCGCTCTCTCCCCAATCCCCTCGCGATTTCTCCCCTAATCACCTCGCGCGCTCTTCCCCTAATCCCCTCGCGCTCTCTCCCCAAATCCCCTCGCGCTCTCTCCCCAATCCCCTCGCGCTTTCTCCCCAAATCACCTCGCGGGCTCTCCCCTAATTCCCTCACGCTCTCTCCCCTAATTCCCTCCCGCTCTCTCCCTTACTTCCCTCACGCTCTCTCCCCTAATCCCTCGCGCTCTCCCCTAATGCCCTCGCGCTCTCTCCCCTAATCCCCTCGCGTTCTCTCCCCTAATCCCCTCGCGTTCTCTCCCCTAATCCCCTCGCGCTCTCTCCCCTAATCCCCTCGCGCACTCTCCCCTAATGCCCTCGTGCTTCTCCCCATTCCCCTCGCGCTCCCTCCCCTAATCCCCTCGCGCTCTCTCCCCTAATCCCCTCGCGCTCTCTCCCCTAATCCCCTCGCGCTCTCTCCCCAATCCCCTCGCGCTTTCTCCCCTAATCACCTCGCGCGCTCTCCCATAATCCCCTCGCGCTCTCTCCCCTAATTCTCTCGAGCTCTCTCCCCTAATGCCTTCATGCTCTCTCCCTTAATCCTCTCACGCTCCCTCCCCTAATCCTCTCACACTCTCTCTCCCCTAATCCTCTCGCGTCTCTCCCCTAATCCCTTCATGCTCTCTCCCCTAACCCTGTTGCGCTCTCTCCCCTAATCCTCTCGTGCTCTCTCCCCTAATCCTCTCGTGCTCTCTCCCCCAATCCCTTCATGCTCTCTCCCCAAATCCCTCGCGCTCTCTCCCCTAACCCCTCGCGCTCTCTCCCCTAATCCCCTCATGCCCTCTCCCCTAATCCCCTCGTGTCGCTCCCCCAATCCCCTCGCGCTCTCTCCCCTAATCCCCTCGCGTTCTCTCCCCTAATCCCCTCGCGCTCTCTCCCCTAATCCCCTCGCGCACTCTCCCCTAATGCCCTCGCGCTCTCTCCCCTAATCCCCTTGCGCTCGCTCCCCTAATCCTCTTGCGCTCACTCCCCTAATCCCCTCGCGCTCTCTCCCCTAATCCCCTCGCGCTCTCTCCCCAATCCCCTCGTGCTTTCTCCCCTAATCACCTCGCGCGCTGTCCCCTAATTCCCTCACGCTCTCTCCCCTAATTCCCTCGCGCTCTCTCCCCTAATCCCTCGTGCTCTCCCCTAATGCCCTCGCGCTCTCTCCCCTAATCCCCTCATGCTCTCTCCCCTACGCTCTCTCCACTAATCCCTTCATGCTCTCTCCCTTAATCCTCTCGCACTCTTGCCCCTAATCCTCTCGTGCGCTTTCCCCTCATCCCTTCGTGTTCTCTCCCCAATCGCCTTGTGCGCTCTCCCCTACGCCGCTCGTGCTCTCTCACCTAATCCTCTCGAGCTCTCTCCCCTAATCCCTTCATGCTCTCTCCCTTAATCCTCTCCCGCTCTCTCCCCTAATCCTCTCACACTCTCTCCCCAATCCTCTCGCGTCTCTCCCCTAATCCCGTCATGCTCTCTCCCCTAATCCTCTCGCGCTCTCTCCCCTAATCCTCTCGCGCTCTCTCCCCTAATCCTCTCGTGCTCTCTCCCCTAATCCTCTTGTGCTCTCTCCCCTAATCCTCTCGTGCTCTTTCCCCTAATTCCCTCGTGCTCTCTCCTCTAATCCCTTCATGCTCTCTCCCCTAATCCCCTCGCGCTCTCTCCCCTAATCCCCTCGCGCGCTCTCCCCTAATCCCCTCGTGCCCTCTCCCTGAATCCTCGCGCGCCCTCTCCCCTAATCCCCTCGTGTCTCTCCCCTAATTCCTTCGCGCTCTCTCCCCTAATCCCCTAGCGTTCTCTCCCCTAATCCCCTCGCACTCTCTCCCCAATCCCCTCGCGCACTCTCCACTAATGCCCTCGCGCTCTCTCCCCTAATCCCCTTGCGCTCTCTCCCCTAATCCCCTTGCGCTCTCTCCCCTAATCCCCTCGCGCTCTCTCCCCAAATCCCCTCGCGCTCTCTCCCCAATCCCCATGCGCTTTCTCCCCAAATCACCTCGCGCGGTCTCCCCTAATTCCCTCGCGCACTCTCCCCAAATCACCTCGCGCGCTCTCCCCTAATTCCCTCCCGCTCTCTCCCCTACTTCCCTCACGCTCTCTCCCCTAATCCCTCGCGCTCTCCCCTAATCCCTTCATGCTCTCTCCCCTAATCCCCTCGCGCTCTCTCCCCTAATCCCCTCGCGCGCTCTCCCCTAATCCCCTCGCGCCCTCTCCCCGCGCGCCCCCTCCCCTAATCCCTTCGCGCTCTCTCCCCTAATCCCCGCGCGCCCTCTCCCCTAATCCCCTCGTGTCTCTCCCCAATCCCCTCGCGCTCTCTCCCCAATCCCCTCGCGCACTCTCCACTAATGCCCTCGCGCTCTCTCCCCTAATCCCCTTGCGCTCTCTCCCCTAATCCCCTCGCGCTCTCTCCCCAAATCCCCTCGCGCTCTCTCCCCAATCCCCTCGCGCTTTCTCCCCAAATCACCTCGCGCGCTCTCCCCTAATTCCCTCCCGCTCTCTCCCCTAATTCCCTCCCGCTCTCTCCCCTACTTCCCTCACGCTCTCTCCCCTAATCCCTCGCGCTCTCCCCTAATCCCCTCGCGCTCTCTCCCCTAATCCCCTCGCGCTCTCTCCCCTAGTCCCCTCGTGTCTCTCCCCTAATCCCCTCACGTTCTCTCCCCTAATCCCCTCGCGCTCTCTCCCCTAATCCCTTCGCGCACTCTCCCCTAATGCCCTCGTGCTCTCTCCCCTAATCCCCTTGCGCTCCCTCCCCTAATCCCCTCGCGCTCTCTCCCCTAATCCCCTCGCGCTCTCTCCCCAATCCCCTCGCGATTTCTCCCCTAATCACCTCGCGCGCTCTTCCCCTAATCCCCTTGCGCTCTCTCCCCAAATCCCCTCGCGCTCTCTCCCCAATCCCCTCGCGCTTTCTCCCCAAATCACCTCCCGCGCTCTCCCCTAATTCCCTCCCGCTCTCTCCCCTAATTCCCTCCCGCTCTCTCCCCTACTTCCCTCACGCTCTCTCCCCTAATCCCTCGCGCTCTCCCCTAATCCCCTCGCGCTCTCTCCCCTAATCCCCTCGCGCTCTCTCCCCTAATCCCCTCGTGTCTCTCCCCTAATCCCCTCGCGTTCTCTCCCCTAATCCCCTTGCGCTCTCTCCCCTAATCCCTTCGCACACTCTCCCCTAATGCCCTCGTGCTCTCTCCCCTGATCCCCTTGCGCTCCCTCCCCTAATCCCCTCGCGCTCTCTCCCCTAATCCCCTTGCGCTCTCTCCCCTAATCCCCTTGCGGTCTCTCCCCAATCCCCTCGCGATTTCTCCCCTAATCACCTCGCGCGCTCTCCCATAATCCTCTCGCGCTCTCTCCCCTAATCCTCTCATGCTCTCTCCCCTAATTCCCTCGTGCTCTCTCCCCTAATCCCTTCATGCTCTCGCCCTTAATCCTCTTGCGCTCTTCCCCTAATCCCCTCGCGCTCTCTCCCCAATCCCCTCGCGCACTCTCTCCCAATCCCCTCGTGCCCTCTTCCCTAATCCCCTCGTGCCTCTCCCCTAATCTTCGCGCACTCTCTCCCCTAATCCCCTCGCGCTCTCTCCCCTAATCCCCTTGCGCCCTCTCTCCTAATCCCCTCGTGCCCTCTTCCGTAATCCCCTTGTGCCCTCTCCCCTAATCCCCTCGTGCTCTCTCCCATAATCCCCTCGCGCTCTCTCCCCTAATCCCCTTGCGCGTCTCCCCTAATCCCCTTGCGCTCTCTCCCCTAATCCCCTTGCGCTATCTCCCCTAATCCCCTCAATCTCTCCCCTAATCCCCTCGCGCTCTCTCCCCTATGCTCTCTCCACTAATCACTTCTTGCTCTCTCCCTTAATCCTCTCGCGCTCTCTCCCCTAATCCTCTCGTGCGCTCTACCCTAATCCCCTCGTGTTCTCTCCCCAATCGCCTCCTGCGCTCTCCTCTACTCCCCTCGCGCTCTCTCCCCTAATCCTCTCAAGCTCTCTCCCCTAATGCCTTCATGCTCTCTCCCTTAATCCTCTCACGCTCCCTCCCCTAATCCTCTCACACTCCCTCCCCTAATCCTCTCGCGTCTCTCACCTAATCCCTTCATGCTCTCTCCCCTAATCCTCTTGCGCACTCTCCCCTAATCCTCTTGCGCTCTCTCCCCTACTCCCCTCGCGCTCTCTCCCCTAATCTTCTTGAGCTCTCTCCCCTAATGCCTTCATGCTCTCTCCCTTAATCCACTCGCGCTCCCTCCCCTAATCCTCTCACACTCTCTCCCCTAATCCCCTCGCGCTCTCTCCCCTAATCCCTTCATGCTCTCTTCCTTAATCCTCTCGCGCTCTCACCCCTAATCCTCTTGTGCGCTCTCCCCTAATCTCCTCGTGTTCTCACCCCAATTGCCTTGTGCGCTCTCCCCTACTCCCCTCGCGCTCTCTCCCCTAATCCTCTCGAGCTCTCTCCCCTAATGCCTTCCTGCTCTCTCCCTTAATCCTCTCAGGCTCCCTCCCCTAATCCTCTCACACTCTCTCCCCTAATCCCCTCGCGTCTCTTCCCTAATCCCTCCATGCTCTCTCCCCTAATCCTCTTGCGCTCTCTCCCCTAATCCTCTTGCGCTCTCTCCCCTAATCCTCTCGCGTTCTCTCCCCTAATCCTCTCGCGCTCTCTCCCCTAATCCTCTCGTGCTCTCTCCTAATCCTCTTGTGCTCTCTCCCCTAATCCTCTCGTGCTCTCTCCCCTAATTCCCTCGTGCTCTCTCCCCTAATTCCCTCGTTATCTCTCCCCTAATCCCTTCATGCTCTCTCCCCTCATCCCTTCACGCTCTCTCCCCTAATCCCCTCGCGCTCTCTCCCCTAATCCCCTCGCGCTCTCTCCCCTAATCCCCTCGCGCCCTCTCACCTAATTCCCTTGCGCCCTCTTCCCTAATCCCCTCGCGTTCTCTCCCCTAATCCCCTCGCGCTCTCTCCCCTAATCTCCTCGCGCACTCTCCCCTAATGCCCTCGCGCGCTCTCCCCTACTGCCCTCGCGATCTCTCCCCTAATCCCCTCGCGCTCTCTCCCCAATCCCTTCGCGCTTTCTCCCCAATCCTCTCGCGCTTTCACCCCTAATCATCTCGTGCACTCTCCCCTAATTCCCTCATGCTCTCTCCCCTAATTCCCTCGCGCTCTCTCCCCTAATCCCTCGCGCTCTCCCCTAATCCCCTCGCGCTCTCTCCCCTAATCCCCTCACGCTCTCTCCCCTACGCTCTCACCACTAATCCCTTCATGCTCTCTCCCTTAATCCTCTCGCGCTCTCTCCCCTAATCCTCTTGTGTGCTTTCCCCTAATCCCCTCGTGTTCTCTCCCCAATCACCTCGTGCGCTCTCCCCTACTCCCCTCGCGCTCTCTCACCTAATCCTCTCGAGCTCTCTCCCCTAATCCCCTCGCGCCTCTCTCCTAATCCCCTCGTGCCCTCTTCCCTAATCCCCTCGTGCCTCTCCCCTAATCTTCTCTCACTCTCGCCCCTAATCCCCTCGCGCTCTCTCCCCTAATCCCTTCGCGTCCTCCCCTAATCCCCTCGCGTCTCTTCCCTAATCCCTCCATGCTCTCTCCCCTAATCCTCTTGCGCTCTCTCCCCTAATCCTCTTGCGCTCTCTCCCCTAATCCTCTCGCGTTCTCTCCCCTAATCCTCTCGCGCTCTCTCCCCTAATCCTCTCGTGCTCTCTCCTAATCCTCTTGTGCTCTCTCCCCTAATCCTCTCGTGCTCTCTCCCCTAATTCCCTCGTGCTCTCTCCCCTAATTCCCTTGTTATCTCTCCCCTAATCCCTTCATGCTCTCTCCCCTCATCCCTTCATGCTCTCTCCCCTAATCCCCTCGCGCTCTCTCCCCTAATCCCCTCGCGCTCTCTCCCCTAATCCCCTCGCGCCCTCTCACCTAATTCCCTTGCGCCCTCTTCCCTAATCCCCTCGCGTTCTCTCCCCTAATCCCCTCGCGCTCTCTCCCCTAATCTCCTCGCGCACTCTCCCCTAATGCCCTCGCGCGCTCTCCCCTACTGCCCTCGCGATCTCTCCCCTAATCCCCTCGCGCTCTCTCCCCAATCCCTTCGCGCTTTCTCCCCAATCCTCTCGCGCTTTCTCCCCTAATCATCTCGTGCACTCTCCCCTAATTCCCTCATGCTCTCTCCCCTAATTCCCTCGCGCTCTCTCCCCTAATCCCTCGCGCTCTCCCCTAATCCCCTCGCGCTCTCTCCCCTAATCCCCTCACGCTCTCTCCCCTACGCTCTCACCACTAATCCCTTCATGCTCTCTCCCTTAATCCTCTCGCGCTCTCTCCCCTAATCCTCTCGTGTGCTTTCCCCTAATCCCCTCGTGTTCTCTCCCCAATCACCTCGTGCGCTCTCCCCTACTCCCCTCGCGCTCTCTCACCTAATCCTCTTGCGCACTCTCCCCTAATCCTCTTGCGCTCTCTCCCCTACTCCCATCGCGCTCTCTCCCCTAATCTTCTTGAGCTCTCTCCCCTAATGCCTTCATGCTCTCTCCCTTAATCCACTCGCGCTCCCTCCCCTAATCCTCTCACACTCTCTCCCCTAATCCCCTCGCGCTCTCTCCCCTAATCCCTTCATGCTCTCTTCCTTAATCCTCTCGCGCTCTCACCCCTAATCCTCTTGTGCGCTCTCCCCTAATCTCCTCGTGTTCTCACCCCAATTGCCTTGTGCGCTCTCCCCTACTCCCCTCGCGCTCTCTCCCCTAATCCTCTCGAGCTCTCTCCCCTAATCCCTTCATGCTCTCTCCCTTAATCCTCTCCCGCTCTCTCCCCTAATCCTCTCACACTCTCTCCCCAATCCTCTCGCGTCTCTCCCCTAATCCCGTCATGCTCTCTCCCCTAATCCTCTCGCGCTCTCTCCCCTAATCCTCTCGCGCTCTCTCCCCTAATCCTCTCGTGCTCTCTCCCCTAATCCTCTTGTGCTCTCTCCCCTAATCCTCTCGTGCTCTTTCCCCTAATTCCCTCGTGCTCTCTCCTCTAATCCCTTCATGCTCTCTCCCCTAATCCCCTCGCGCTCTCTCCCCTAATCCCCTCGCGCGCTCTCCCCTAATCCCCTCGTGCCCTCTCCCTGAATCCTCGCGCGCCCTCTCCCCTAATCCCCTCGTGTCTCTCCCCTAATTCCTTCGCGCTCTCTCCCCTAATCCCCTAGCGTTCTCTCCCCTAATCCCCTCGCACTCTCTCCCCAATCCCCTCGCGCACTCTCCACTAATGCCCTCGCGCTCTCTCCCCTAATCCCCTTGCGCTCTCTCCCCTAATCCCCTTGCGCTCTCTCCCCTAATCCCCTCGCGCTCTCTCCCCAAATCCCCTCGCGCTCTCTCCCCAATCCCCATGCGCTTTCTCCCCAAATCACCTCGCGCGGTCTCCCCTAATTCCCTCGCGCACTCTCCCCAAATCACCTCGCGCGCTCTCCCCTAATTCCCTCCCGCTCTCTCCCCTACTTCCCTCACGCTCTCTCCCCTAATCCCTCGCGCTCTCCCCTAATCCCTTCATGCTCTCTCCCCTAATCCCCTCGCGCTCTCTCCCCTAATCCCCTCGCGCGCTCTCCCCTAATCCCCTCGCGCCCTCTCCCCGCGCGCCCCCTCCCCTAATCCCTTCGCGCTCTCTCCCCTAATCCCCGCGCGCCCTCTCCCCTAATCCCCTCGTGTCTCTCCCCAATCCCCTCGCGCTCTCTCCCCAATCCCCTCGCGCACTCTCCACTAATGCCCTCGCGCTCTCTCCCCTAATCCCCTTGCGCTCTCTCCCCTAATCCCCTCGCGCTCTCTCCCCAAATCCCCTCGCGCTCTCTCCCCAATCCCCTCGCGCTTTCTCCCCAAATCACCTCGCGCGCTCTCCCCTAATTCCCTCCCGCTCTCTCCCCTAATTCCCTCCCGCTCTCTCCCCTACTTCCCTCACGCTCTCTCCCCTAATCCCTCGCGCTCTCCCCTAATCCCCTCGCGCTCTCTCCCCTAATCCCCTCGCGCTCTCTCCCCTAGTCCCCTCGTGTCTCTCCCCTAATCCCCTCACGTTCTCTCCCCTAATCCCCTCGCGCTCTCTCCCCTAATCCCTTCGCGCACTCTCCCCTAATGCCCTCGTGCTCTCTCCCCTAATCCCCTTGCGCTCCCTCCCCTAATCCCCTCGCGCTCTCTCCCCTAATCCCCTCGCGCTCTCTCCCCAATCCCCTCGCGATTTCTCCCCTAATCACCTCGCGCGCTCTTCCCCTAATCCCCTTGCGCTCTCTCCCCAAATCCCCTCGCGCTCTCTCCCCAATCCCCTCGCGCTTTCTCCCCAAATCACCTCCCGCGCTCTCCCCTAATTCCCTCCCGCTCTCTCCCCTAATTCCCTCCCGCTCTCTCCCCTACTTCCCTCACGCTCTCTCCCCTAATCCCTCGCGCTCTCCCCTAATCCCCTCGCGCTCTCTCCCCTAATCCCCTCGCGCTCTCTCCCCTAATCCCCTCGTGTCTCTCCCCTAATCCCCTCGCGTTCTCTCCCCTAATCCCCTTGCGCTCTCTCCCCTAATCCCTTCGCACACTCTCCCCTAATGCCCTCGTGCTCTCTCCCCTGATCCCCTTGCGCTCCCTCCCCTAATCCCCTCGCGCTCTCTCCCCTAATCCCCTTGCGCTCTCTCCCCTAATCCCCTTGCGGTCTCTCCCCAATCCCCTCGCGATTTCTCCCCTAATCACCTCGCGCGCTCTCCCATAATCCTCTCGCGCTCTCTCCCCTAATCCTCTCATGCTCTCTCCCCTAATTCCCTCGTGCTCTCTCCCCTAATCCCTTCATGCTCTCGCCCTTAATCCTCTTGCGCTCTTCCCCTAATCCCCTCGCGCTCTCTCCCCAATCCCCTCGCGCACTCTCTCCCAATCCCCTCGTGCCCTCTTCCCTAATCCCCTCGTGCCTCTCCCCTAATCTTCGCGCACTCTCTCCCCTAATCCCCTCGCGCTCTCTCCCCTAATCCCCTTGCGCCCTCTCTCCTAATCCCCTCGTGCCCTCTTCCGTAATCCCCTTGTGCCCTCTCCCCTAATCCCCTCGTGCTCTCTCCCATAATCCCCTCGCGCTCTCTCCCCTAATCCCCTTGCGCGTCTCCCCTAATCCCCTTGCGCTCTCTCCCCTAATCCCCTTGCGCTATCTCCCCTAATCCCCTCAATCTCTCCCCTAATCCCCTCGCGCTCTCTCCCCTATGCTCTCTCCACTAATCACTTCTTGCTCTCTCCCTTAATCCTCTCGCGCTCTCTCCCCTAATCCTCTCGTGCGCTCTACCCTAATCCCCTCGTGTTCTCTCCCCAATCGCCTCCTGCGCTCTCCTCTACTCCCCTCGCGCTCTCTCCCCTAATCCTCTCAAGCTCTCTCCCCTAATGCCTTCATGCTCTCTCCCTTAATCCTCTCACGCTCCCTCCCCTAATCCTCTCACACTCCCTCCCCTAATCCTCTCGCGTCTCTCCCCTAATCCCTTCATGCTCTCTCCCCTAATCCTCTTGCGCACTCTCCCCTAATCCTCTTGCGCTCTCTCCCCTACTCCCCTCGCGCTCTCTCCCCTAATCTTCTTGAGCTCTCTCCCCTAATGCCTTCATGCTCTCTCCCTTAATCCACTCGCGCTCCCTCCCCTAATCCTCTCACACTCTCTCCCCTAATCCCCTCGCGCTCTCTCCCCTAATCCCTTCATGCTCTCTTCCTTAATCCTCTCGCGCTCTCACCCCTAATCCTCTTGTGCGCTCTCCCCTAATCTCCTCGTGTTCTCACCCCAATTGCCTTGTGCGCTCTCCCCTACTCCCCTCGCGCTCTCTCCCCTAATCCTCTCGAGCTCTCTCCCCTAATGCCTTCCTGCTCTCTCCCTTAATCCTCTCAGGCTCCCTCCCCTAATCCTCTCACACTCTCTCCCCTAATCCCCTCGCGTCTCTTCCCTAATCCCTCCATGCTCTCTCCCCTAATCCTCTTGCGCTCTCTCCCCTAATCCTCTTGCGCTCTCTCCCCTAATCCTCTCGCGTTCTCTCCCCTAATCCTCTCGCGCTCTCTCCCCTAATCCTCTCGTGCTCTCTCCTAATCCTCTTGTGCTCTCTCCCCTAATCCTCTCGTGCTCTCTCCCCTAATTCCCTCGTGCTCTCTCCCCTAATTCCCTCGTTATCTCTCCCCTAATCCCTTCATGCTCTCTCCCCTCATCCCTTCACGCTCTCTCCCCTAATCCCCTCGCGCTCTCTCCCCTAATCCCCTCGCGCTCTCTCCCCTAATCCCCTCGCGCCCTCTCACCTAATTCCCTTGCGCCCTCTTCCCTAATCCCCTCGCGTTCTCTCCCCTAATCCCCTCGCGCTCTCTCCCCTAATCTCCTCGCGCACTCTCCCCTAATGCCCTCGCGCGCTCTCCCCTACTGCCCTCGCGATCTCTCCCCTAATCCCCTCGCGCTCTCTCCCCAATCCCTTCGCGCTTTCTCCCCAATCCTCTCGCGCTTTCACCCCTAATCATCTCGTGCACTCTCCCCTAATTCCCTCATGCTCTCTCCCCTAATTCCCTCGCGCTCTCTCCCCTAATCCCTCGCGCTCTCCCCTAATCCCCTCGCGCTCTCTCCCCTAATCCCCTCACGCTCTCTCCCCTACGCTCTCACCACTAATCCCTTCATGCTCTCTCCCTTAATCCTCTCGCGCTCTCTCCCCTAATCCTCTTGTGTGCTTTCCCCTAATCCCCTCGTGTTCTCTCCCCAATCACCTCGTGCGCTCTCCCCTACTCCCCTCGCGCTCTCTCACCTAATCCTCTCGAGCTCTCTCCCCTAATCCCCTCGCGCCTCTCTCCTAATCCCCTCGTGCCCTCTTCCCTAATCCCCTCGTGCCTCTCCCCTAATCTTCTCTCACTCTCGCCCCTAATCCCCTCGCGCTCTCTCCCCTAATCCCTTCGCGTCCTCCCCTAATCCCCTCGCGTCTCTTCCCTAATCCCTCCATGCTCTCTCCCCTAATCCTCTTGCGCTCTCTCCCCTAATCCTCTTGCGCTCTCTCCCCTAATCCTCTCGCGTTCTCTCCCCTAATCCTCTCGCGCTCTCTCCCCTAATCCTCTCGTGCTCTCTCCTAATCCTCTTGTGCTCTCTCCCCTAATCCTCTCGTGCTCTCTCCCCTAATTCCCTCGTGCTCTCTCCCCTAATTCCCTTGTTATCTCTCCCCTAATCCCTTCATGCTCTCTCCCCTCATCCCTTCATGCTCTCTCCCCTAATCCCCTCGCGCTCTCTCCCCTAATCCCCTCGCGCTCTCTCCCCTAATCCCCTCGCGCCCTCTCACCTAATTCCCTTGCGCCCTCTTCCCTAATCCCCTCGCGTTCTCTCCCCTAATCCCCTCGCGCTCTCTCCCCTAATCTCCTCGCGCACTCTCCCCTAATGCCCTCGCGCGCTCTCCCCTACTGCCCTCGCGATCTCTCCCCTAATCCCCTCGCGCTCTCTCCCCAATCCCTTCGCGCTTTCTCCCCAATCCTCTCGCGCTTTCTCCCCTAATCATCTCGTGCACTCTCCCCTAATTCCCTCATGCTCTCTCCCCTAATTCCCTCGCGCTCTCTCCCCTAATCCCTCGCGCTCTCCCCTAATCCCCTCGCGCTCTCTCCCCTAATCCCCTCACGCTCTCTCCCCTACGCTCTCACCACTAATCCCTTCATGCTCTCTCCCTTAATCCTCTCGCGCTCTCTCCCCTAATCCTCTCGTGTGCTTTCCCCTAATCCCCTCGTGTTCTCTCCCCAATCACCTCGTGCGCTCTCCCCTACTCCCCTCGCGCTCTCTCACCTAATCCTCTTGCGCACTCTCCCCTAATCCTCTTGCGCTCTCTCCCCTACTCCCATCGCGCTCTCTCCCCTAATCTTCTTGAGCTCTCTCCCCTAATGCCTTCATGCTCTCTCCCTTAATCCACTCGCGCTCCCTCCCCTAATCCTCTCACACTCTCTCCCCTAATCCCCTCGCGCTCTCTCCCCTAATCCCTTCATGCTCTCTTCCTTAATCCTCTCGCGCTCTCACCCCTAATCCTCTTGTGCGCTCTCCCCTAATCTCCTCGTGTTCTCACCCCAATTGCCTTGTGCGCTCTCCCCTACTCCCCTCGCGCTCTCTCCCCTAATCCTCTCGAGCTCTCTCCCCTAATGCCTTCCTGCTCTCTCCCTTAATCCTCTCAGGCTCCCTCCCCTAATCCTCTCACACTCTCTCCCCTAATCCCCTCGCGTCTCTTCCCTAATCCCTCCATGCTCTCTCCCCTAATCCTCTTGCGCTCTCTCCCCTAATCCTCTTGCGCTCTCTCCCCTAATCCTCTCGCGTTCTCTCCCCTAATCCTCTCGCGCTCTCTCCCCTAATCCTCTCGTGCTCTCTCCTAATCCTCTTGTGCTCTCTCCCCTAATCCTCTCGTGCTCTCTCCCCTAATTCCCTCGTGCTCTCTCCCCTAATTCCCTCGTTATCTCTCCCCTAATCCCTTCATGCTCTCTCCCCTCATCCCTTCACGCTCTCTCCCCTAATCCCCTCGCGCTCTCTCCCCTAATCCCCTCGCGCTCTCTCCCCTAATCCCCTCGCGCTCTCTCCCCTAATCCCCTCGCGCCCTCTCACCTAATTCCCTTGCGCCCTCTTCCCTAATCCCCTCGCGTTCTCTCCCCTAATCCCCTCGCGCTCTCTCCCCTAATCTCCTCGCGCACTCTCCCCTAATGCCCTCGCGCGCTCTCCCCTACTGCCCTCGCGATCTCTCCCCTAATCCCCTCGCGCTCTCTCCCCAATCCCTTCGCGCTTTCTCCCCAATCCTCTCGCGCTTTCACCCCTAATCATCTCGTGCACTCTCCCCTAATTCCCTCATGCTCTCTCCCCTAATTCCCTCGTGCTCTCTCCCCTAATCCCTCGCGCTCTCCCCTAATCCCCTCGCGCTCTCTCCCCTAATCCCCTCACGCTCTCTCCCCTACGCTCTCACCACTAATCCCTTCATGCTCTCTCCCTTAATCCTCTCGCGCTCTCTCCCCTAATCCTCTTGTGTGCTTTCCCCTAATCCCCTCGTGTTCTCTCCCCAATCACCTCGTGCGCTCTCCCCTACTCCCCTCGCGCTCTCTCACCTAATCCTCTCGAGCTCTCTCCCCTAATCCCCTCGCGCCTCTCTCCTAATCCCCTCGTGCCCTCTTCCCTAATCCCCTCGTGCCTCTCCCCTAATCTTCTCTCACTCTCGCCCCTAATCCCCTCGCGCTCTCTCCCCTAATCCCTTCGCGTCCTCCCCTAATCCCCTCGCGTCTCTTCCCTAATCCCTCCATGCTCTCTCCCCTAATCCTCTTGCGCTCTCTCCCCTAATCCTCTTGCGCTCTCTCCCCTAATCCTCTCGCGTTCTCTCCCCTAATCCTCTCGTGCTCTCTCCTAATCCTCTTGTGCTCTCTCCCCTAATCCTCTCGTGCTCTCTCCCCTAATTCCCTCGTGCTCTCTCCCCTAATTCCCTTGTTATCTCTCCCCTAATCCCTTCATGCTCTCTCCCCTCATCCCTTCATGCTCTCTCCCCTAATCCCCTCGCGCTCTCTCCCCTAATCCCCTCGCGCTCTCTCCCCTAATCCCCTCGCGCCCTCTCACCTAATTCCCTTGCGCCCTCTTCCCTAATCCCCTCGCGTTCTCTCCCCTAATCCCCTCGCGCTCTCTCCCCTAATCTCTTCGCGCACTCTCCCCTAATGCCCTCGCGCGCTCTCCCCTACTGCCCTCGCGATCTCTCCCCTAATCCCCTCGCGCTCTCTCCCCAATCCCTTCGCGCTTTCTCCCCAATCCTCTCGCGCTTTCTCCCCTAATCATCTCGTGCACTCTCCCCTAATTCCCTCATGCTCTCTCCCCTAATTCCCTCGCGCTCTCTCCCCTAATCCCTCGCGCTCTCCCCTAATCCCCTCGCGCTCTCTCCCCTAATCCCCTCACGCTCTCTCCCCTACGCTCTCACCACTAATCCCTTCATGCTCTCTCCCTTAATCCTCTCGCGCTCTCTCCCCTAATCCTCTCGTGTGCTTTCCCCTAATCCCCTCGTGTTCTCTCCCCAATCACCTCGTGCGCTCTCCCCTACTCCCCTCGCGCTCTCTCACCTAATCCTCTCGAGCTCTCTCCCCTAATCCCCTCGCGCCTCTCTCCGAATCCCCTCGTGCCCTCTTCCCTAATCCCCTCGTGCCTCTCCCCTAATCTTCTCGCACTCTCGCCCCTAATCCCCTCGCGCTCTCTCCCCTAATCCCTTCGCGTCCTCTCCTAATCCCCTCGTGCTCTCTTCCCTAATCTCCCCGTGCCTTCTTCCCTAATCCCCTCTCGCTCTCTCCCCTCCTTCCCCTCTCGCTCTGTCCCCTCTCGCTCTGTCCCCTGCTTCCCCTCTCGCTCTCTCCCCTGCTTCCCCTCTCGCTCTCTCCCCTGCTTCCCCTCTCGCTCTCTCCCCTGCTTCCCCACTCGCTCTCTCCCCTCCTTCCCCTCCTCGCTCTTTCCCCTCCTTCCCCGCTCGCTCTCTCCCCTGCTTCCCCACTCGCTCTCTCCCCTCCTTCCCCCCCTCGCTCTCTCCCCTCCTTCCCCACTCGCTCTCTCCACTCCTTCCCCTCTCGCTCTCTCCCCTCCTTCCCCTCTAGCACTCTCCCCTCTCGTTTCCTCCTTCCCCTCTTGCTTCCATCTCTCTTCCTCCTTCCCAATCGCTCTCTTCCCTCATTCCACTCTTGCTGTCTTCCCTTATTGCCCTCTCCCTCTTTTCTCTTTCCCCTCCTTCCCCACTCGCTCTCTCCCCTCCTTCCCCTCTCACTCCCTCCCCTCTCGCTCTCTCCCCTCCTTCCCCACTCGCTCTCTCCCCTTCCCCCTCGCTCTCTCCCCTTCCCCCTCGCTCTCCTCCTCCTTCCCCTCTCACTCTGTCCCTTCATTCCCCTCTCGCTCTGTCCCCTCCTTCCCCCCTCATTCTCTCCCCTCCTTCCCCCCCCTCATCCTCTCCCTTCCTTCCCCTACCTCCCCTCCATCTCCCCTCGCTCTCTCCCTTCCTTCCCTGAGTATAAATACAGGGACGGTATATTAAAATACGCTTTACTGCTAACCCAGTATCAAAATATCTTCAACATCACACCATAATATAGCTTACAATTATCCCTTAAAGAATGCTAATAATACAGTGAATACAGGAACACTGAACTATCTTGATTCCCATTCAAAATATCTCTGCTCTCAATCCACTGTTAAATGCAGTTAGCCCTCAGCGATACCTGCTTTACAGAAATGTTCTCTGAGAAACACAAAATTATTTTGCTTCATTCTTTCACATTCTACATATGTCTGACCTAATTCCTTCCTCAGATGTCTAAACTTCTGTTTGTCGGCTTCTGGCACTAGTTCATGTGCACTTAATTTGTTTTTTCTCACTTCATCATAATCCCGAAGTACCTTCTCTGATCGTGATGCAAACACTTCACTAGCTCGAACTACCAATTTTGTTTGAAACCGCACAATCCAAATGGTCTCTGGCCAATTCAATTGCTTAATCACTTTCTCAATGGAGATTTTTTTTTTTTTAATCTTTTTCGTCAAACCTTGGCAGTACTTGAATATATTTAAACATTACCCTCCTAAGATTTTGACTCAGAAGTGTTTCTCTTTCCTCGCGACCTTCCTCAGCTTCTGTCTTTAACGCCCAACATTTTCTGTTGATAGAACATACAGTGCAGAAGGAGGCCATTCGGCCCATCTAGTCTGCACCGACCCACTTAAGCCCTCACTTCAACCCTATCCCCTTAACCCGATATCCCCTCCTAATCTTTTTGGACACTAAGGGCAATCCACCTAACCTGCACGTCTTTGGTTGTGGGTGGAAACCCGAGCACCCGGAGGAAACCCACACAGACACGGGGAAAACGTGCAGACTCCGCACAGACCCAGCAGGGAATCGAACCTGGCCCCGTGAAGCCACAGTGCTAACCACTATGCTACCGTGCTGCCCTGCTCATGCTCGTTCTCCTAATCCCTCGCTCTGTCACGCCTCGCGCTTTCACCCCCTTCTATCCCATCATGCTCCGTCCCCTCCTTGCCCTCTCGCTCTGTCCCCTCGTTGATGTTCTCATTGCAGTTCCAGTTTCCGAAGTTATTTCCTGATCCTTTTCCTCCTTTGCCAATGTTTCCATTTCTACCTGAAACGTCTTCCTTTCCAGAATTTTTTTGAAAATCCCTCTCTCTTTCCTTTTCTTCTGCCACAGCCTCTCTCCTTTTCTTTCAGGTTGTATTTCCTTCTGTTTATCTTTTTTCCTGCATTTCTAAGGGTGTTCATTTGTAATTGAATTTTAGCTAATTCAAATGATTCAGACTGCTCCTCTGGCAAATTAAATTGCTGAGCTATTGATTGTATTATCTCTAATTTCCTCACTCTTTCAGATAAAGTCGTCTGCAACTTGTCTGCCAAAGTCAAAAGTTTTGTTTAAGTCGCCCTTTGTAAACCAATCGAAGTGGCCTCTTCCACACCCAGGAAAATACTTGCAATTCAAAGAGTCCAGTCACTCCCTATTTAAGCTTCGAAACCTGAAGGAATGCACTTACTCGCTGTCTTTCAATTCAGTAATCCCAAGCCAAACAAGGAATTATACTGTAAAATCCTGGTAAAGATCCCCCAATTTTATTACGATCCCAACAGCATACTGGACAGAAACCCCCAAATTTATTTTAATTTTGTCGGATTGTGAGGAGAGGATTCCTCGCCCCAGGAGTGATTTCATGAAGAAATAGGGATATGAAATATTAAAACAAACTTTATTACTAACGCAGTATTAACATCACCAGAAAATAGCTTATGCTAAGAAATACAGTGAATGCAGTAACACTTAACTACGATCTTTATTCCCACTCAACCAAAAAAGACATCTCCGATCTCAACACACTGTTAAATACAGTTAGCACACAGGTATACCTGCTTTACAGAGATGTTCTTAGAGGAAGACTAATCTCCTGACACTGCTTTAAAGAAAAGACCTGACTCCAGTCAGTACCAAGCAAAAACTCGTAGTATTTGTTTCAGAAGCTGAATCAACTTCAGCCCACCTTCTATTTGGACTCTACTGAACTGCCTGGAAAGAAACTGCGAAACGACAGGTATATCTTATAACTGCACTGAGATGCTTGACTTCTGCTCACACCTCCAGCTAACACTCACCTAAAACTGCTTTTCTGAAAAATGCATACCTTGGTTCCTCCCAGTAATTTCATCATCTTAGCAATCTGAAATCTAATTAGTTCCACAGGGAATCCCCTTAATCCAAACAACATTCCATTAGCCCAAATGTGTTCAGTGACCTAAGTTCATCCCTTGCTGCCAAAATCTTTCAACCCAGGATTCTTTAAAAACACAACAGATCCAGGCTTTTAACCCCTCCTTCCCCTCTCACTCTCTCCCATCCTTCCCCTCTCTCCCCTCCTCCCCCACTCGCTCTCTCCCCTCCTCCCCCTCTCGCTCTCTCCCCTCCTCCCCCACTCGCTCTCTCCCCTCCTCCCCCTCTCACTCTCTCCCCTCCTTCCCCTTCGCTCTCTCCCCTCCTTCCCGTCTCACTCTCTCCCCTCCTTCCCCATTCACTCTCTCCCCTCCTTCCCCCCTCGCTCTCTCCCCTCCTTCCCCTCTCGCTCTCTCCCCTCCTTCCCCTCTCGCTCTCTCCCCTCCTTCCCCATTCACTCTCTCCCCTCCTTCCCCATTCACTCTCTCCCCTCCTTCCCCCCTCGCTCTCTCCCCTCCTTCCCCTCTCGCTCGCTCCCCTCCTTCCCCATTCACTCTCTCCCCTCCTTCCCCACTCGCTCTCTCCCCTCCTTCCCCTCTCGCTCTCTCCCCTCCTTCCCCTCTAGCTCTCTCCCCTCTCTTCTCCTCCTTCCCCTCTTGCTTCCATCTCTCTTCCTCCTTCCCAATCGCTCTCTTCCCTCATTCCACTCTTGCTGTCTTCCCTTATTGCCCTCTCCCTCTCTCCTCTTTCCTCTCCTTCCCCCTCTCGCTCCCCTTCCCCCTCTTGCTCTCTCACCTCCATCACCCTCATTCTTTCCCCTCCTTCACTCTCCACTCCTTCCACTCGCAGTCACTCCCCTCTCCCCCCCTTGCTCTCCCTTTCTTCCCCTCTCGCTATCTCCCCCTCCTTCCCCTCTCGCTATCTCCCCCTCCTTCCCGTACCAGCCTCCCCGAACAGGCGCCAGAATGTGGCGCCTTGGAGCTTTTCACAGTAACGTCATTTGAAGCTTACTTGTGACATTTCATTTCATTCCACTCGCTCTGAGCATTCTTTCTCCGCATTCCTCTTGCGTGCTCTGCCTCCTCCTTTGTCTCATGCACTCTATCTCCTTCCTCTCACGTGCTCTCCACTCCTTCTGCTCTCACTCTCACACCTCTCTCCTCTCCTTTCCCTCTCTCTCCCCTCATTCCCCTCTCGTTCTCTCCCTTCATTCCACTCTCGCTTTCTCACGTCTTCCCCCTCTTTCCAACCTCACTCTCTCACCTCTTTCCATTCCTTACCCCTCGCTCTTTCACCTCCTTCCTCCTCGCTCTCTACCCTCCTTCTCCTCTTTCATCTCGTTCTCTCCGTTCCTTGTACCATCCTCTCCTTCACTCGAGCTCACACCCCTCCTTCGTCTCACGGTCTCTCCCCTCCCACTTTCTCACCTCTTTCCCCTCCTCCCCTCCTTCCTCTTGTTATGGGCCCGGGTCTAGAAACTCCAAAATATATTCTGAAGTCCACCTGACCTACAACCTTTATGTTGAATGTGGCTGGGATGAACACAAGAGTCTTCCCTTCAGATGAGATTCAACAGTCTTCCCAGACACTCAAAATCAAAATAAGCTTTATTCTACGAACTTATAACATTGATACAAACACAGCAAGAATTTTTATCAATTACACACATAAAGACATCACCCAGCTACAGTTATCTATGTATAAACACTGAATGAATTCCCCCTTAACTGTTCCAATTCAAAAACAAAATCCAATAAACCAAAAACCCCAGCACTCTGCATTCTCACTCGAATGAGACTGGCTTTCCCAGAATATCTCTTTTAAGTTACCAAAGCCGGTAGCCACAACCTGTTTACTTCTGAAACAGTTTTTGAAGTGAAAATGGAGAAAGACAGGCCAAAACACTTCTTTCTCTTTGTCTGTAGTCCACAGCAGTCAAAATGAAAATGAAACCAAAAACCTCACAGCCACAGCCCAGCTCCACCCACACAATGACATCACTGAAGCCATGTGAAAAGACAAAAACCTTTCTTAAAGGGACACTCATGACACCTCCCCCCAAGAAAAAAAAAACATCAACTTCAAAGATGGTTTCATTTTTAACCTTTTCACTTGCCCATTACTTGACAATAAACATACATACATTTTAAACCAGGCAAACATTTACAATAATACAGTTGATTTTAGTTCTTTGAAGTCCACTATCGAACCTGCTTCTCTTCATCACATTCTGTCAACGCATCAGCTATCACATTCCTCATCCTGCCACATGTATAAGTTTTAAATGAAATGGCTGTAATAATAAACTCCATCAAACAGTCTGGCATTTTTATTCTTGAATTTCTCCCAAAACGCGAATCGATTATGACCTTGTTCTCTCCCCTCCATTCCATCTCGTTCTCTCCCCTCCTTACCCTCTCGCTCTCTTCCCTTCTTCCCCTCTCGCTCTCTCCTCTTCTTCCACTCTCGCTCTCTTAGCTTCTTCCCCACTTGCTCACTCCCCAGCATCACCTGTCACTATCTCCCCATCCTTCCCTTCCCGCACGCTCCTGCATCCTTTATCCTTCCTCTCGCGGGCTCTGTCTCCTCCTTTCTCTCATGCACTCTATCTCCTTCTCACGCGCTCTCCCGTCCTTCACCTCTCGCTCACTCTCCTCCTTCCCCTCTCGCTCTCTCCCTTCATTCCCTCTTGCTCTCTCTCTCCTCCTTCCCTCTCGCTCTCTCCCCTCTTGCACTCTCTCCTGCTCGAACTCACTCCCCTTCTTCCTCTTGTGTTCTCTTCCCGCTTTCCCCTCAGTCTCTCACCCCTTTCCCCTCCTCGCCTCCCTCCACACTCCACACTGCCTCCCTCCACACCCCACACTGTCTCCCTCCACACCGCCTCCCTCCACACCCTACAGCAGGGAGTGGGGGTGGGGTCAGCCCCTGTGTTGAGGGCTGGGAGGTAGGGGGGCAGTTCCTGTGTTGGGGGGGGAGGGGGTTGTCCCCTGCGTTGGGGGTTGGGAGGGGGGCAGCCCCTGTTTGCGGGGTTGGGGGGGCGGAGGGGGGCAACCCCTGTTTGTGGGGCTGTGAGGGGGGCAGCCCCTTTTTGCGGGGCTGGGAGGGGGGCAGCCCCTGTGTTGAGGGCTGGGAGGTAGGGGGGCAGTTCCTGTGTTGGGGGGGGGAGGGGGTTGTCCCTGCATTGGGGGTTGGGAGGGGGGCAGCCCCTGTTTGCGGGGTTGGGGGGGCGGAGGGGGGCAACCCCTGTTTGTGGGGCTGTGAGGGGGGCAGCCCCTTTTTGCGGGGCTGGGAGGGGGGCAGCCCCTGTTTGCGGGGCTGGGAGGGGGGCAGCCCCTGTTTGCGGGGCTGGGAGGGGGGCAGCCCCTGTTTGCGGGGCTGGGAGGGGGGCAGCCCCTGTTTTGGCGGGGGGCTGGGAGGGGGGCAGCCCCTGTTTGCGGGGCTGGGAGGGGGGCAACCTCTGTTTGCGGGGCTGGGAGGGGGGGCAGCCCCTGTTTGCGGGGCTGGGAGGGGGGGCAGCCCCTGTTTGCGGGACTGGGAGGGGGGGGGCAGCCCCTGTTTGCGGGGCTGGGGGGGGCAGCCCCTGTTTGCGGGGCTGGGAGGGGGGACAGCCCCAGTGTGGGGGGGCAGCCCCAGTGGGGGTCTGGGAGGGGGGGCAGCCCCAGTGGGGGTCTGGGATGGGGGGCAGCCCCAGTGGGGGGGGCAGCCCCAGTGTGGGGGCAGCCCCAGTGTGGGGGGGCTGGGGGGGGGGGGGGCAGTCCCTGTGTTGGGGGGGAGAGGGTTGTCCCTGTGTTGGGGGTTTGGAGGGGGGCAGCCACTGTTTACGGGGCTGGGGGGGAGAGGGGCAGCCCCTGTTTGCGGGGTTGGGGGGGCGGAGAGGGGCAGCCCCTGTGTGGGGGCTGGGAGGGGGGACAGCCCCAGTGTGGGGGGTTGGGAGGGGGCAGCCCCTGTTTACGGGGCTGGGAGGGGGGCTGGGAGGGGGGGACAGCCCCAGTCTGCGGGGCTGGGAGGGGGGGACAGCCCCAGTCTGCGGGGCTGGGAGGGGGGACAGCCCCAATGTGGGGGGCTGGGAGGGGGGGACAGCCCCAGTGTGGGGGACTGGGTGTGGGGGACTGGGTGGGGGGGGCAGGCCCAGTGTGGGGGGCTGGGAGGTAGGGGGGCAGTCCCTGTGTTGGGGGGGGGGGGAGGGGATTGTCCCTGTGGTGGGGGTTTGGAGGGGGGCGTCCCTGTGGTGGGGGTTTGGAGGGGCAGCCACTGTTTGCGGGGCTGGGGGGGGGGGGGGAGAGGGGCAGCCCCTGTTTGGGGGGGGGGAGAGGGGCAGCCCCTGTTTGGGGGGGCGGAGAGGGGCAGCCCCTGGGTGGGGGCGACAGCCCAGTGTGGGGGACTGGGTGGGGGGGGCAGCCCCAGTGTGGGGTTCTGGGTAGGGGGAGCAGCCCCAGTGTGGGGTTCTGGGTAGGGGGAGCAGCCCCAGTGTGGGGTCTGGGGGGGGGGGGGCAGCCCCAGTGGGGGGCTGGGGGAGGCAGCCCCTGTTTGCGGGGCTGGGAGGGGGGACGGCCTCAGTTTGTGGGGCTGGGAGGGGGGGGGGGACAGCCCCAGTCTGGGGGGGGGGGGACAGCCCCAGTGTGTGGG